>NW_028318377.1:7918195-8076866 GCF_062004578.1 Staurois parvus
CAGTTTATAGGTCACATTAAAGGTGGAAAATGTTCTGAAATTATTTTTCTTTGTCTCATTTTTTACATCACAGAAACCTGGCATTTTAACAGGGGTGTGTGGACTTTTTATATCCACTGTAACTGGCAAATTCCTGGACTATGTATGGCATATTTCCCAAACAATAATGATCTGTTTAGATGCTGTTTAGGTTGGAGAAAAAAAATCCACTTTCATCATTATAGCATTTGCTGGAGCAGTGGCATCCCTAGGCGGGTGTGGGGGGTGCGCGCCGCACCGGGTGACACCTATCGCACGAGGTGACACCGGACCCTCTCCACGAAAAAGAAGGTTTTAAAGCAAGCCGACAATGCCCGCAAGATGGATCGTATCTGCGGATTGAGCATAATGGATCAGAGTCCAATCCATTATGCTCCCAAATGTGCAGATCCAATCCATCTTGCGGGGATCGTCGGCTTGCAACCTATATGGGGTTAACTGATCAAGGTAAGGCTGTGGAAGATCTGGGACTTGTCTGTAACCAGGAAAAGCGGCCACGATAGCAGGAACCTCCTCCATCTGACATAATTTCTCGAGCATGTGCAGACCGGACCGGTGTTGAAAGATCAGTTAACCCCGTACAGGTTGCAAGCCGACAATCCCCGCAAGATGGATCGGATCTGCGGATTGGGGAGCATAATGGATCGGACTTCGATCCATTATGCTCAATTTGCAGATCCGATCCATCCTGCGGGGATTGTCAGAGGGGTGACACCAAGTGTTACCGCACCGGGTGACACCAACACTAGGGACGCTCCTGTGCTGGAGTCTATAGTCACTGTTTTTTTATTTTATTAGCACAGTGGCTAAATGGTTAGCACTTCCGCCTGGCAGTACTAGGGTTCGAATCCCAGCCACGGCACCACCTGCCTGGAGTTTTCATGTCCTCCCTGTGACTGCGTGGGTTTCCTCTGGGTACTCCGGTTACCTCCCACACTCCAAAGACATGCTGGTAGGTTAATTGGCTCCTGTCTAAAAAATTGTCCCTAGTATGTGTATGTAAAAATGTGAGTTAGGGACTTTCGACTGTACGCCCCTTGAGGGTTAGGGGACTGATGTGAATGTACAATATATGTATGTAAAGTGCTGTGTAAATTGACGGAGCTATATAAGTACCTGAAATAAATAAAATATTTCCTCCCTGTATGATCCTAAAGTTTAGCAAAGAATTAGCAATCAGATTTCTCACATCTGGACATTATGCCCCATGCTCAACAAAAGGCGCTAGCTGAAAAGCTCAAATATCCTAAAATATTAGTCCAGCTCTATCAATGGCTATCGTCCTTATGCATGACAGGTACACTTTAAAAGTGACATACTAAGAAAACATAAAAAAGCACAAATAAAGTGTTAAGGAAACTGAAAATAGACACCTACCTGCAGCGGCTTGGTGGCTACGGCTTGTACATAGGAACCTAGAGAGAGCAACAAATAAGTATATTATAAAAAGGTGCAAATTTAAAATTTACAAATATTTATTATTCATGAACTCAGTACAGTTTTATGTTAGATTTAGGTCTTGTTCACATAGGTGCGGATACCTGTATACAAAGAATGAGCTGTGTGTTTATGAGTCCCTAGCTGGTAGGTGCTGTCAAGGCTATGAGGCTGCAGCAGCTGCATCCTCATACAAAGAAGAGAAGGGGTCTTCCTTCCCCACGGGTACAATGCGTCATTCAATTATACCGGCTGCCGTACCCTCGAAGTTCACGCACATATATGAACCTAGGCTTAATGATATGATACTGTTCACATCTGTGCGCTGTGCTTTTGAAAAGTCCTGCTTGCTGCATCTTCAGTGTGTTCTCTTATAAACGCACCTTCCTTTATAGTCAATGGCAGCGATCCAAAAACGCAACACACATTTTCTATTAGTGCATCTTTTTGAGTTACGTGTCCATTTTTGCCAGTTGACCGAGGGAGGAAAACACATGCAAAATGCACTATACCTCAGTGCCCATGAGAATGCATTGAAAATGCGATAAAAAAACAGAACACCTCAAAAAAAAAAAAAAGGCATATTGTGTTATCTAATGCACAGTGGGGAACGGGCCCTATATCTAGGTTCACAAATGTGCAGGTTGGGAATGCATGTACTGTGGATTTAGAAAGAATCCCATTTTGTTGCTTTGCAGCCTGAAATGAAGACAGACACAGTTTTTGTTTTATCCATCTGTTTTTACTCTTATTGCTTATAACATCTAAGTAAAAGATATAATGCCAACATGTCAAACTTTTTTTAAAAAGTCAGCATGGGGCCTGATTTACTCTTGCAACCTATACCATCCAAGTGAAATGTGATTATTTTAAGGGGGGGGGGGTGATTATTTTTCATATCCACGTGTGTTGCAGACCACCACAGAAACCTGCTACTCTTTAGCAGACACATGGGGGTAGATTTACTAAAACTGGTTCACTCAGAATCTAGTGCAGCTTTGCACGGTAGCCAATCAGCTTCTAACCTCAGCTTGTTCAGTTAAGCTTTGGCAATAAAACCTGGAAGCTGATTGGTTTCTATGCAGAAATGCATCTAATTTTGTACTCTCCAGCTTTAGTAAATAAACTCCATGGGGTCCCCCGCGCCTGAAACCATACGGAGCATTTTTAAAAAGGGCCGGGGGCAAATTACATCATGCACATAGAGGACCTCACCTCATCCCTAAGAGACCGGAAGCACGTTTCCGCAAGATGTGGTACCGTGGTCTGCTTGTATCGAACTCCATGTGACTGGATCAGTGTGGGTCTAGGAAGGTCTGAATGGGTCGTTTCCCACCTTTAAATTTTATTCTTACATCTTTCCTAGCTACCTCTTCCCTCCTTACCTTTCTCTTTCTTCTCACCCTGAGCTTCTCTGACATATACATAAAACCCCTTTGGACTAGATAAGTGATACTAAAAAGATATATATATAGATTTTTTTTTTTTTTTAAATAACATATTATACTTACCTGCTCTGTGTAGTGGTTTTGCACAGAGCAGCCCCGATCCTTCTCTTATTGGGTCCCCCACTGGCACTCCTGGACCTTCCCTCCTGTCGGGTGCCCCCATAGCAAGCAGCTTGCTATGGGGGCACCCAAGCAGGCGTGCTCCCGAACCGCTGCTCCGCGTGTCTATTAAGACACGTAGCTACAGCTCAGCCCCGCCCCCTCTCTCCTCATTTGCTCAATGACTGATTGACAGCAGCAGGAGCCAATGGTTCCCTCTGCTCAGCCAATGAGAAGACCAAGTCCCGGGATAGTCGAGACTCCAGTGCACATCTCTGGATCGAGCGGGGGCGTAGCTGAGTATTTGGGGGCATGCTGCATAGAGAAGGTTTTTTTAAACCTTCATGCATAGAATGCATGAAAGTAAAAAAATATTTGGCCTTTACAACCACTTTAATCTAGCATCCATCTGCCTTTACCTACCTTGTTATAATGACGAGGGTCATCCTGTAGTTGGAGAATTCAGGTATCCCCTTCTTACCTCATACCGATTTGCTGTCTGTTTTACAGACTAGCCACTTTTGTTCAATAATCTATCAGGTTTCTTGGATTAATTTTCATTCCTATGTTTGACTAGATGTAATCTAACATTTTAACCCCTTCCTGTCAACCATACGCATATATGTGGCCTAAAGGAAGTGGGTCTTTATCTGTGAGACCGCATATATCTCTTTGTGCTTGGAGCGCGCCCCCATCACAGGGACCCTGGGCTCTCACTGAGTACTAATGATCAGGACCTGGAACTTCTGATCACTGAGAAAGCCTCTGATTGGCTATCACAGTGATCAGTCACTGTGAGCCCACCCATGTATTTACTTCCACTTCTGAATGAAGGTAACGATACATTGAGAAAAGAAAATAATGAAAAGAAGGAAAAGAATCAAGGTTTGCCAGGGTTGGGTTAGTGTTGGGGTCAAGGCAAGGGTTAAAAGGCCACAGTCAGTATATTTGAGGAATAAGTTAAAAAACAAACAAACAAAAAAAAAAAAACACCTTAAAATTAGTATCAGTGTGTTTTAGGCAGGTTAAAAAAAATACAAAAACAAGCACCATTGCTTCTGGGCCCTACTAACATACACATATGTGGTATCGCTGCGATCATCAGGAGCAGGAGAAATTATTTTGGGTTGTTCTTTAGTTGTAAATGATGGTAAAAGCAAGAAATATGCAGCTAAATTTAAAAATGTGTTCTTTTGATAATACAAACAAACAAAAAATCTGTCCCGACAAATACAAGGTATAATCCACCTGGATGCACAAAGTAGTTGCAATGATATGTACGGTTTTACTAACACATGTCAAAGTTGCAAAATGGTGCTTGGGCATTAACATTTGTATCACCCTCAGGCACTAAGGGGTTAAAGTGGCTGTAAAGGCTGAAGGTTTTTTTACCTTACTGCATTCTATGTATGAAGGTAAAAAACATTCTGTGTGCTGCTCCTCCCCCCAATACTTACCTGAGCCCCCTCTCGATCCAGCGATGTGAACAGGAGCCTTGGCTGTCCCAGGACTCCCTCTCCTCAATGGCTGAGATGGCAGCGGGAGCCAATGGGGTGAGAGCAGGGGCGGGGCTGAGCTGCAGCTCTGTCTTATGGAAGCATAGAGCCGGGCTTGACAGCAAGCATGCACCAGTGCCTTCCCCCCCCCAATACTTACCAGAGCCCCCTCTCGATCCAGCGATGTGAACAGGAGCCTTGGCTGTCCCGGAACTCCCTCTCCTCAATGGCTGAGACAGCAGCGGGAGCCAATGAGGCGAGAGCAGGGGCAGGGCTGAACGTCAGCTCTGTGTCTTATGGAAGCATAGAGCCAGGCTTGACAGCAAGATTGCACCAGTGCGCGAGCCCGCACGCACGCACACACACACACCAAGCGGCTTGCTATTGGGTGGCACTGGTCAAGGGGGAGGGGCCAGGAGCGCAGCGGGGAACCCGAAAAGAAGAGGATCGGGGCTACTCTATGTAAAACCACTGCGCAGAGCTGGTAAGTATGTTTGTTATTTTTTTTATTTTAAAAACTAAACCTTTACTACCACTTTATGTTGCATTGGAGTGGCATCTAGGGTTTGTTTTTCCTGTTGAATTGGATATTTTGTCACTGAAAATAAAGAACAAAAAAAAGAGGGTTGAGGACTTCTTTCCCGACGGTTCTCATGAGTACAATAGCCCATTCAAATAAATGGAAACTCATACAAATGAGCGCAGAGAGGCCACTCCAGGTGGAAACATGTGAACAGTTAATTATGAGCTCACCACTGCTGCCTTGTTAATAATTTGCATGATGAAGACAACTGAAAAGAATAGGCGCTGTGGAAAATGCTCTCAGTCAAGCACCTTAATGAAGGTGCATCTTTATTGGGTGAGACAAAGTAGCAAATATAATAAAATTTGACCAGCCTGAAGTGAACAGTGTGACTCCAATGGACGGCCCGTCCGTTCTGAAGGGAGCTGAGATTGGAGAACGCTCCTGTTGGCTTCAAATCACGTGGTGTTAGCGTACCGGCGCCCCGGGGGGTGTCACCATGGCAAGCGAAGGCAGTGTCCGGCGTTGGCTTCAGCTGGGAGCGTGTGTAGGGTTACCAAGAAGATATGTTTTGCGCAGTTGCACTTTGTCAAGTCTCTGGTAGCCCTGGCCGGCGGCCATTATATAGAAGACCATTAAAGGGAAGGCTGGCTGAGTGTAATTAGCAGGGGATGGGGTGTCAACCAGAGCGGACGGCTTGTCCCGAAGCAATGCTGAATACAAATTTAAAAGTACAAATTGCAAATTATAGAAAGTGGTGCCAAGTAATGGAGTGATATCAATAAGAACACTAGTGGAAAACATGACATACTTTCATCTTTATTATTTTATTGTATTATTACATTAATTCTGCTAAAGGAAAAACTTTCTTGTGAGAGAACTCTAAGTTAAAAATGACATCGCTGGTACATGGAAGCTATGTAAAAAAATGCATTTATAGTGAGGTAATTTTGGGTATATTGGCAAAGAAGGGGGGGGGGGGGGAGCTTGGCATATGAAGATAAAAATAACTGTATAAAAGGTACTGCTAAGAGAAATATAGTAAAATCAATATGGGTATCAAGTTAGGTAGCTCATATGTTCATAACCAAGTAAACGCAATAGATGCGTAGTAACATGTATTCATAATTGAGTGAACACAATATATACATGGTAACAGTGAAAGTTAAAAAACAAGTGTGAAAAGAAGACAATGTATATAAAATAAATATCAGTACATAACCATAAATAATGCTTAGCGGGGAGAAAAAAAAATAAAACAACCAACACAGGAGGATCCTACTTCCGGGGACTATAAGTCATACTTGTTAGATAATGCTATGAATTTCAAGATCCTCACTGAGACCATTGGGGGTCATAGAACCTAACTTGTAGATCCAGAACATCTCTCTCCTACATAAACGGCTAGTCTTTCGTTGTCAGTAAATGTACCCTTTGGAATATGTTCGATTGCTAAGACCTCAAGAAGACTGAAATTCTTTTGAAGGGATTGCAAAAAGTGCCTGGGGACACTATGCTTATCGCAACCATCTCTTATAAGTCTTCTATGCTCCCCTATGTGTTTGCGTAGAGGGCGTGTGGTTCGGCCTACATATAGGAGCTTACACGGGCATGTGAGGACGTATATGACGTGGTCAGTTGCACACATAATAAACTGAAGAATGTGGTAGCTGTTGCCCTGGGAGTCCAAACCCTGTGATCTGCAATGGGTGATGGACTGACAGGTGAGACAACCTCTTTTGTTGCATCTATAGATACCTGTTCTGTCATCAAATGTAAGAAGGGGGCCGTTCTCTATGTAGGTGGACAGTGACATTTTGCTTGGGGCTAGAATATTTTTCAAAGTATGGGCTCTCTTGAAAGTTACTTGTGGGGCGCGTGGGAGAATAGGTGCTAGTCTAGGATCTAATTGTAAAATGTGCCAGTGTTTGCGAATGATGTTGGTAATGTCACCATGTGATGTGTTGAAACCAGTGATAAACCTCACCGAGTTGGACTGGTCACGGGCCTGAGTATGTATTCGGTCTTTCAATACGCTGTTTTTGGTATATGCATTTTTAATAAGGGAAGGGGGATAGTCTTTCTCAGAAATCTTTTTTGTAAGGAGAGAACCTTGTTCTTGGCAGTGACATAATTTTGAACAGTTCTTCCTTAGTCTTTGGAATTGGCCACTGGGAATATTATTTTTCTGGCTGGATGGTGACAACTGGAATAGTGTAGATATGGGTTCCCACTAGTGGGTTTGGTGTAATTTGTACTGCAAATTTCATTATCTGTGGCTGATAAAACCAAGTCTACAAAGAGTTTTAACTCTTGGGAGTTAAAAACATGGAGTAAAAGAAAGTTCAAGGTAGTTTGAATTGCAATATGCGAAAAAGATAAAAATTCATTCAAATCACCATCCTAGATTAATAAAATGTTGTCAATATAACGCCCAAAAAAATGATATATTTGGCAAAAGGGTTATTTACTTGTATATATTGTTTCTCCCAAAAGCCCATTGTGAGATCCCATCGCAGTCCCTTTTGTTTGCAAGTAAAATTGGTCAAGGAATGTAAAATAATTATGGGGAAGGCAAAATTCTGTACATTCAATAATAAATTTGGCTTGGGTGGAGTTAATAGAACTTTTAGAGGATAAGAAATATTGTAGGGCCTGTAGGCCTATGTGGTGGGGGATTGATGTGTATAAGGAAGTTCCATTCAAATAAATGGGCTGCTGTACCCGTGATGCAAAGGCGCATGGCCAGCAGAGTGGCTAAATGGTTAGCATTTCCGACTGGCAGTAATAGGGTTGTTGGTTCGAATACTAACCAAGGCACCACCTGTCTGGAGTTTGCATTTTCTCCCTGTGCCTGCATGGGTTTCCTCCGGGTACTCCGGTTTCCTCCTACACTCTAAAGACATGCTGGAAGGTTAATTGGCTCCTGTCTAAACTGGCCCTAGTATGTGTATGTATGAATGTAAGTTAGGGACTTGACACTGTATGCCTCTTGAGGGTTAGGGACAGATGTGAATGTACAATATAAATGTAAAGCGCTGCGTAAATTGACAGTGCTATACAAGTACCTGTAATAAATGTACAAGTGTGAACCTCGGCTACATTCACACTATGGTAGTGCTATTTTGCACATATTGATGAACCATGCAAAAAAAAAGTGCGGCACTTGTGATACCATTGTTACAGTGTTACTAAACCCACAACAGTAAAATCAGTCTGTAAATGCATGCTTCTTATACTCACTGTGGAACCTAAGGGGTTAATCCTCTGCCTTTTGCCACATTTTACGTTACAGCCTTATTCCAAAATGGATTAAATTAATTTTTTTCCTCAACATTCTACAAACAATACCCCAACGTGAAAGAAGTTCATTTTGAAATCTTTGCAATTTATTAAAAATAAAAACCCAAAAAAAACCCATGTACATAAATATTCCCAGCCTTTGCTCAATACTTTGTTGAAGCCCATTTAGCACCAATTACAGCCTCAAGTCATTTTGAGTATGATGCTATAAGCTTGGCACACCTATTTTTGGGCAATTTCTCCCATTCTTCTTTGCAGTACCTCTCAAGCTCCATCAGGTTGGATGGGGAGTGTCTGTGCACAGCCTTTTTTAGATCTCCCCAGAGATGTTCAATCGGGTTCAAGTCTGGGCCACTCCAGGACATTCACAGAGTTGGCCCGTAGCCACTCCTTTGTTATGTGGGCTTTGTGTTTAGGGTCGTTGTCCTGTTGAAAGATGAACCGTTGCCCCAGTCTAAGGTCCAGAGAGCTCTGGAACAGGTTTTCATCAAGGATGTCTCTGTACATTGCTGCATTCATCGTTCCTTCAATCCTGACTAGTCTCCCAGTTCCTGCCGCTGAAAAACATCCCCACTGCATGATGCTGCCACCACCATGCTTCACTGTAGGGATGGTATTGGCCAGGTGGTGAGCGGTGCCTGGTTTCCTCCAGACATGATGCTTGGCATTCAGGCCAAAGAGTTCAATCTTTGTTTCATCAGACAAGAGAGTTTTGTTTCTCATGGACTGAGAGTCCCTCAGGTGCCTTTTGACAAACTCCAGGCGGGCTGCCATTTGCTGAGGAGTGGCTTCCGTCTGGCCACTCTACCATACAGGCCTGATTGGTGGAGTGCTGCAGAGATGGTTCTTCTGGAAGGTTCTCCTCTCTCCACAAAGAAACGCTGGAGCTCTTTCAGATTGACCATCTGGTGCTCGGTTACCTCAATGGCTAAGGCCCTTCTCCCTCCATTGCTCATTTTGGCTGTGCGGCCCTCTCTAGGAAGATTCTTGGTGGTTCCAAACTTCTTCCATTTATAGATGATGGAGGCCACTGTGCTCATTGGGACCTTCAATGCTGCAGAAATGTTTCTGTACCCTTCCCCAGATCTATGCCTTGATACAATCCTGTCTTGGAGGTCTATGGACAATTCCTTGGACTTCATGGCTTGGTTTGTGCTCTGACATGCACTGTTAACAGAGGCACCTTATATAGACAGGTTTATGCCTTTTCTAATCATGTCCAATCAACTGAATTTCCCACAGGTGGACTCCAATCAAGTTGTGGAAACATCTCAAGGATGATCAGTGGGAACAGGATGCACCAGAGCTCAATATTGAGTGTCATGGCAAAGGCTGTGAATACTTATCCACGTGTTTTGTTTTTTTTTTATTTTTAATAAATTGCAGAGATTTCAAAACTAACTTTCAAGCCATTGTTTCTAATTTTTAGGGACTCTTTAATGACTGGCATAGTATCACTGGATTGGTGTAAGGCCAATGTGGTGCCAATATTTAAAAATGGGTCAAAATCTTTACCAAGTAATTATAGACCTGTTAGTTTAACTTCTATAGTTGGGAAGATACTGGAGAGTTTAATAAAATACCACATAGATGAGTTCTTGCTGGAAAAAAATATTTTAAGCGACAGCATGGATTCATGAAAGACAGAAGTTGTCAAACAAATCTGATTTCTTTTTATGAGGAGGTGAGCAGAACCTTGGACAGAGGGGTGGCAGTGGACGTGGTATACTTGGACAGAGGGGTGGCGATGGACGTGGTATACTTGGACAGAGGGGTGGCGATGGACGTGGTATACTTGGACAGAGGGGTGGCGATGGACGTGGTATACTTGGACAGAGGGGTGGCGGTGGACGTGGTATACTTGTATTCTTCGAAAGCGTTTGACACAGTTCCCCCCACATGGCTAATGTGTAAGGTAAAGTCTACAGGCTTGGAAAAATCTGTATGTAAATGGATAGAAAACTGGCTAAAAGATCATATTCAGAGAGTAGTGGTTAATGATTCATACTCTGAATGGTCTAGGGTCATCAGTGGTGTACCCCAAGGTTCAGTGTTGGGACCCTTACTTTTTAATATATTTATAAACAATATAGGGTCTGGGATTATAAATCCCATTTCAGTCTTTGCAGATGACACCAAGCTGTGCAGTGGAATAACGTCCTTACAGGATGTCTCCAACCTACAAGCCGACCTCAATGCTCTGTGTAATTGGGCAACTATGTGGCAAATGAGGTTTAATGTTGATAAATGTAAGGTTCTGCACTTGGGGGGCTAAGAATATGCATGTATCATACATACTAGGGGGGGTACAACTGGGGGAATCAATGGTGGAGAAGGATCTGGGGGTTCTGGTAGATCACAAGCTTAATAATGGCATGCAATGCCAAGCTGTGGTTTCTAAAGCGAGCAAAATCCTCTCTTGTATTATAAGAGGTATAGACTCCAGAGAGAGATATCATATTACCCCGATACAAATCATTAGTAAGACCTCATCTGGAATATGCAGTTCAATTTTGGGCACCAATTCACAAAAAGAACATTGGGGAACTGGAGAAAGTACAGCTGCCCTAGACTCTCTGGCACCCCTAACCACACGCATCATCAAACCCAGACCGCTTCAACCCTGGCAGACCGACAGCACTAAACGCCTCAAACGTCGCAGTCGCGCACTGGAGAGACTGTGGCGCAAAACCAGGTCCCCTCATACTTTCTCCCTCTACAAATCTGCATTTCTTATCTACACCTCCTCCCTCCACGCCGCCAAGCAGGCCTACTTTGTTAACCTAATAAACACCCTCTCCTCCTGCCCCCGCCGACTCTTCTCCACCTTCAACTCCCTGCTCTCCCCCCCCCCTCCTCCACTCAGTACCTCTCTCACCGCCCACGAGATTGCCACCCATTTCCACAACAAGATTGACGCTATCCGTAAGGACATCGTCAACTTGCAATCTACCTCCCCACCTAGCCTCCTCGCCCCCGTCACCCCTTCATTTCCCCCCTCCTCTGCCCTCACAACCGCACTGCCCCCCTCCTCTCCCAATGCCCCGCCCACCATAACCCCCCCCGCACTGCACTCCCTCAGCCCTGTCACTACTGAGGAAGTCGCCAAAGTCCTCTCAAAAGCCCGCCTCACTACCTGCCCCCTGGACCCTATCCCCTCTCAACTCCTCCGGTCACCCCCCTCTTCCCTCATCCGCTCCCTCACCCACATCTTCAATCTCTCCCTCTCTACTGGCGTATTCCCCTCCCCCCTAAAGCACGCGCAGATCACCCCCATCCTCAAAAAGCCCTCCCTGGATCCCGCGGACCCCAACAACCTCAGACCCATCTCTCTGCTGCCACTTACCTCCAAGCTCCTTGAACGCATAGTCTACGATCGCCTAAGCGCCCACCTTACAGACAATAACCTCCTTGACCCTCTACAGTCCGGCTTCCGTCCCCTACACTCCACTGAAACTGCCCTCCTCAAAATCACTAACGACCTACTCAACGCCAAAGCCAAGGGTGACTACTCTGTCCTCCTTCTCCTGGACCTCTCTGCGGCCTTCGACACAGTTGACCACCCCCTCCTCCTTAATAAACTACTCTCCCTTGGCATCGGAGATACTGCTCTCTCTTGGTTCTCATCCTACCTATCCCGACGCTCCTTCAGTGTCACCTACAATGGTGCCACCTCCCCCTCCCTCCCCCTCTCTGTTGGGGTCCCCCAAGGCTCTGTCCTTGGACCCCTTCTCTTCTCCATCTACACCTCCTCCCTGGGCAAACTCATACAATCTCACGGCTTCAACTATCACCTCTATGCTGACGACACCCAAATCTACCTCTCCACCCCTCACCTCACCCCCACTATCTCCGCCCGCATCACTCACCTCCTAAATGACATCTCAGACTGGATGTCGCTACATTTCCTCAAGCTCAACCTCTCCAAAACCGAGCTCCTCATCTTTCCCCCTGCCAACACCCCCCCCCCCATCCTATCCATCATCACCAACAACTCCACTATCACTCCCGCCCCGAAAGCCAAAGTCCTTGGCGTCATTCTTGACGCGAACCTCTCCCTCCAACCGCATGTCAAATCACTCACAAACACATGCAGGCTCCATCTTCGCAACATTGCCAAGATACGCTCCTTCCTCACCCCAGACACCACCAAACTTCTAGTACACTCCCTCATCATCTCACGCCTTGACTACTGCAACTCCCTCCTCACTGGCCTACCCAAGTGCAGGCTCTCCCCGCTCCAGACCATCCTGAACTCAGCTGCCAGACTCATCCACCTCACCACCCGCTCCACCTCTGCCACCCCCCTCTGCCTCTCCCTCCACTGGCTCCCGATTGCCCAACGCATCAAATTTAAACTCCTAACCCTGACCTACAAAGCCGTTCACAACACTGCCCCTGACTACCTCACCAACCTGATCACCAAGTACCACCCTACCCGTACCCTTCGCTCCTCACAGGACCTCCTTCTATCCTGCTCCCTGGTCTCCTCCTCCAATGCACGACTGCAGGACTTCTCCAGGTCCTCCCCCATCCTCTGGAACTCACTGCCCCAATCCATCAGACTGTCGCCTTCCCTATTCACATTCAGGCGCTCCCTCAAAACCCATCTCTTCAGGGAAGCCTACGCCTACCCCACCCTCACCTAACGGTCATCCTCCCTCATTCCTCCCACCACTTCATCCCCCTCAGCCACTTCCTACTGTACCTTTACCCCCTCCCTCCTAGATTGTAAGCTCGTAAGAGTAGGGCCCTCTTACCCCTCGTACGTTGTTGTTTGTTGTACTGTGCCATGTATTGTCCCCCCTATTGTACAGCGCTGAGCAAACCCTTTGGCGCTATATAAACTCGATGTAATAATAAGAAGAAGAAGAAGAAGGGCAACCAAACTGATAAGAGGCATGGAGGAGATCAGCTATGAGGAAAGATTAGAGGAACTGAATGTATTCTCTCTTGAGAAGAGGAGATTAAGGGGGGATATGATCTCCATGTATTATACATAAGGGGGGATATGATCTCCATGTATAATACATAAGGGGGGATATGATCTCCATGTATAATACATAAGGGGGGATATGATCTCCATGTATAATACATAAGGGGGGATATGATCTCCATGTATAATACATAAGGGGGGATATGATCTCCATGTATAATACATAAGGGGGGATATGATCTCCATGTATAATACATAAGGGGGATATGATCACCATGTATAATACATAAGGGGGGATATGATCAACATGTATAATACATAAGGGGGGATATGATCTCCATGTATAATACATAAGGGGGGATATGATCTCCATGTATAATACATAAGGGGGGATATGATCTCCATGTATAATACATAAGGGGGGATATGATCAACATGTATAATACATAAGGGGGGATATGATCAACATGTATAATACATAAGGGGTGATATGATCAACATGTATAAATACATCAGTGGTTCATATAGTGAACTCGGTGTAGAGTTATTCACCCTGAGGTCGTCACAGAGGACAAGGGGGCACTCTTTACGTCTGGAGGAAAAGAGATTTAATCTCCAAATACGGAAAGGTTTCCTCACAGTAAGAGCTGTGAAAATGTGGAATAGACTCCCTCAAGAGTTGGTTCTGGCCAGCTCAGTGGATTGCTTTAAAAAAGTCCTGGATTCTAACTGGATACTAACATTTATAGGTAAAGTTGATCCAGGGAATATCTGATTGCCTCTCGGGGGATCAGGAAGGAACTTTTTTCCCAGCAGGTGCAAATAGGATCATGCTTTGCTGGGGGGGTTTTTTGCCTTCCTCTGGATCAACTGTGGATATAATATTATAACTTTTTTTATGGTTGAACTGGATGGACTTTTGTCTTTTTTCAGCCAGACTATGTAACTTCTTTCACGTTGTCATTATGGGCTATTGTTTTTAGAATGTTGAGGAAAAAATTAATTTAATCCATTTTGGAATAAGGCTGTAAGATAACAAATGTGACAAAAGTTAAGCGCTGTGAATAGTTTCTGGATGCGCTGTAAACACAGGTCTCTCTGCTGTCAGCAAAGACATGCTGCTTTGTGTCTCCCTGCACAGCATTTCTCCCTAGTATAGCACAGCACACAGTGTAACACACACAGCACACAGTTAACCCTTTGATTGCCCCAGATGTTAACCCCTTTCTGCCCAGTGTACGTGCTTTTCATTAGCACTGATCACTGTATTGTTGTCACTGGGGATGTCAATGGCACTCAGTCCCCCCCAATGTTAGAATACCTGCCGCAGTTCCGCTATAAGTCGCTGATCACTGCCATTACTAGTGTATAGGGATAGAGGTGATCCTTACTATATCCTACATAATTATATATTATAATAAAATAAGAATAATAAGAGTGTTCAATTGAGTTTATATTTTTGTGTCTTAGATTAAGGTATAATATATGAGACATGGTATTATTACTAGCATATTTTGATAAGTTGATATATATATAAAATCATACTCCATTAGCAGCTAAAATTGCTTCTGCTGCTAAAAAGGCTTTTAACCTCCCTAGTGGTCTGATTATGTCCATATTTCTGTGCTCACAGCAGTACATTTTTTTGCATGGAAATCTGTATTTTTTTTTATTGTAGGCCTGTAATTTTTAGGAATAGCTCACTGAAATATGTCCGAACAAGAGTCTAGTAAACATCCCGGGTATGATAAAACTTGAAACACGAAATCATAAATTATAATTTAATCAATAATAAAAAATAATATAATAACAAATTTAATTCAATATTGTAATCAACCCAAAAATACTGAAATTTGAAATATAGCGCCTAGTTCGCACATCGCTGAGCAAAGTCGCAAAATCGTTTTCAGTGTCTGATGACGAATTTCCCCACGAATCATTATCACTCAATTCTGCAAGTGGCTCTAATTTACTATCGCTGTTCTCTAGCCGGTCTAAAACCGATTTTGACCTAAAGGGACGCTTTTTGGACGCCATGGACGCTTCTCAGTTTCCAGGCAGAAAGAACAGTAATAATGCAGGCAGGGCACAGGACAAAGCACTCGGGACAAAATGTATGTGAAATGGTTTGATACAGTAATGTTTTACTATGTGATTTTAGTGAATGTCACTTTTTGTCATTTTCAAATTTCCCGCCGTTCCATCCCCGTATGTCCCGACGTCGCAGGGAACGGAACCCAGAAGACAGATGCCGGCATCCGCTGGAGGACATTGCCGGGTACACCGCAGGAGGGACATCGCGGGAGCGCAGGACAAGGTATGTGATCGAAGGATCCCCGAGCAACGCTGCAAGGTATTCCCGAGTGTAGCTCGGGGTTACTGCTTGTGGTACTGAAACTTTACCCCGAGCTACACTCGGGAATACCGCCAGGGAGGTTAAATGATGTTTTTGTAAGTTGTTAAAGACTGGTGAGTAATGATGAATGTTTGATAAAGTGTCTGGACAAGTTGTTAGACAGATAGAAGCTGAAGTGTAACTGAAAAGCATAAAGGTGGGCAGCCAGCCATAAAGAACCCTATAAAAATGTGGCCTGTAATCAATCTAATCAGAGCATCTGATGGGCAGGGCATGGGTGCTCTCATACAGCTGTATTATCGCGAATATATGATCCGGAGCTCTCGTCTGTAAATCCCAGTGTATATACCGCCATTTGTAAACGCCATAACTTTCACGTAAACCAATTAATTTACACGTATAAGGCAGGCCATAGATGGGCCGTTTATCAGCTGAATTTTCGGCCAACAAATGAAAAATCGGTCGGCCCCGTTGCCAATGCTGCCACCCATGATTTTCCAGCATGACCGATAAAACTAAACGAGGAGATCCACGGAAAACTGCGTGAATATCGGCCGATTTTTCGTGCGGACGAAAATTTGGCCGATAAACGACCCGTCTATGGCCTGCATTAGGATGTTGCAGAATACATTTTGGCATAAATTTCTGATGAAGTCAAAAATATTGTTTTTATTTTTTTTTATAAATTGACGCTTTTTTATTAATAGTGCAAAAAATAAAACATGTAGAAGTGATCATATACCACCGAAAGAAAGCTCTATTTATGGGGAAAAAACGGACGTACATTTCATTTGCGTACAGCGTTGCATGACCGCGCAATTGTCAGAATAATGCAGCGCCGTATCGCACATAATGGCCTGGTCAGGAAGGGAGGGGGGTAAATCCTCAGGAGGGCAAGGGGTTAAACAGACGCATGATATGATCCGCACCCCTGGCACATCTTGGCGTGTATGTCCCCAACTACAGCACCATGCAACACCATTTAAAAATAAAGAGCCGGTGAAGTTTTCCTCCTCATTGAAACGAATAGGCTGCCCTACCAACGTCACACGCGCAGATCTGAAAAGAGCCTCACCATGAATGGCGCAGCATTCTCTTGTGATTTGGCTCAAACACAGGCCCTAAATTCACGAGATGTGGCCCTTTGGAGGTGTCAGGGGCCCCTGAATGGAGACAGTTGGCCCTCACTGAGGTGACAGGTTCTCTTCAGATGAGGGGAGATGGCGGCCTAGCAGCACACAGGCTCAGTATACAATCCTCATCCATCTTCCTCCTCTAGTACATACCTGTACAGGGCCCCAGAGTGGAGCCGCACAGCTCCCAGCCTCACACAGGGCAGCGCCATGACAGCCAGACCCCGGACTCATCCACTCACACAGGAGATGGGGGGGGCGGAGCACTTCCTTCACCACTTCCCCGCTCCTCACCACGGCTCAGCTCTCCACCCCTCTGTGTCACACATAGCCGTCTGCTCCGTTCTATCAGTAGACATTTCCTCTCCAGTCTGTAAATGTCATCCGTAGGCACTCTCCCCCCACCCGGCATTCTGTTGGTACAGTCCACTTCCGGGAGACACAGACATGTGCGTCTTGTGTCCTTGCTAGTGTATGGGACGGTGCACGGGGTTGCAGCCAATCAGATCGGGCTGTGGGTGACCCTTGTTTCCATGGAGACGTGTGTGACCAGCTGAGTGTCTCTGGCAGTATTTTGGGGTCTTAGTTATTTCCCAGCCCTGATATATTATGGAGGGGCCCAATGCTATGGAGAGGTCTGCTTCACACAGGTGTACTTAAAGCAGAGCTCCACCCAAAAGGTGAAGGCGGAAACTCTGCTTTAAGGACTGCTCCCCCCCCCCCAGCTCCTTGTTAAGGATTGCCACCTTTAGGCTCAGTTCACACTAGCTGTGTAAGCAGGCGTTATTAATGCTCCTCCAACGCCTATGAAAATTCGACACATGGCAGCACCCAGTGCTGTTCACACTGAACAGATAAATAAAAGGAATGCACTAATTAAGTAAATAATACAAAGTGAATATAAGAAAAAAATAAAAAATTATGCAAAAAAAGTGTCCATAAATAATGTCCAAAAAAGATTTTTAATTAATGTCCACACTATGTTAAAACCACCACAAAAAAATGTTTTTAAATCACCCAACCGAGCTCAAAAAATAAAACAAATACCTTTTTTCGCTCTGGGCAATATATAACAAATCAATTCTTGACTACAATACTGTGTAAATCAACAAACAAATTTTCCTCCAATGAAAAATATTACTGTGTGAATCAACGACCGGATTTTCCTCAGATGAAAGACCACCATTCAAGGATATAGCAAGGATATATCGCAATCCGATTCTTAGATGCGAGAAACGAACAAATTTTCCTCAGATGAAACTCCACCATTCACACTGAAGCAGTAGCATCGCGGCAAAATTGACACCTGGAGTTGAAGCCTTTCAACGCCTCCCATTCAAGTCTATGATGACGCACCTCACAAGCCTGGCAGGCGTTTGCGGGGCGTTAATACCATTAACTTCATCATAGGCGTTTGTGGTACGGTCTCAAAGCCGCGCATAGGGCATTTGGGGAGTATTAAAAACGCTCCTCAAACGTATGTCAAATGCTATAGGGGCGTTTGGGAAGAAGTCAAGTGTGAACAAGCCCTAAGGCTAGGTTCACACCTGTGCGGGTGGTACTGCTGCAGATCCGCACGAAATCCCGTGTAGCTGCACCACCCGCACAGAGAAATGCGGACCTGCGGGAGGGTGCCATTAGTTCTAAAGGCACTCTGCCTGCACTGGAAAACGCAACTGAACTGGGAACTGAGGTTCCTGTGTGAGCTTCGTTTTTGGAAGAAGTGCAGGGACTTCTTTCCTACTGGGCACGGGAGTCCATTCAAATGAATGTGCTCTTGTGCCCGTGCAAAATGCAGCCCGCATGGCCGCATAGATGTGAACCGGGGGTAAGGGAGCCGGTACCCGAAATTGACAGGTACCTGCTCCCCCTTCCACTGAGATCGTCCGCTGTCATCACCCCCTCCCTCCCTGTAGTCTTCTGAAACACGTGACAGGCCCCAGAAGACTACGGGCCATTCGCAAAGCGCAGCACTTCCCGCTCATGCGCAGTGGGCACCCGGCTGTGAAGCCGCAAACTGTCACAGCCGGGCGCCCTCACTGAAGATGCCGGTGCCAGGAACACAGGGCTGCCAGTAAAACAGGGTGCAGGGAGGACACCGAGGGATTGAGGGACAGGTAAGTGGCCGTTTTTTAAAAGTCAGCAGTTACAGTTATTGTAGATGCTGACTTTTATATTTTACAGTTTCACTGGAACTCCACTTTAACCACTTGTCCTCTGGAAGATTTACAACCCCCCCCCCCCTTAATGACCAGCCCATTTTTTGCTTTTCAGCACTGCACTACTTTAACTGACAATTTCACAGTCATGCAATACTGTACACAATTGAAATTTATATAAATATTTTCATTCTTTTGGTGGTATTTGATCATCTCTGTTATTTAGAAATTTTTTGCATTATAAATGAATTTACGTTTTGCTATAAAACATATGCAATAGCAAAATGAGAAAAAATGTCATCATAAATTTAGGCCAAAATTAAGGATGTACTGATACTAGTATTGGTGCCGATACCGAGTATTTTCACAATGACTCCTGATACCAGAAACCAATACTTTGTGGTGCGATTTGCATCAAAAACAAATCGCCCCACAAAGATTAGCATGCGATTTGAACAGGAATCATGGGATACCTGCAGGGAGGTTTCCCGCACTGGTCCCATGTGCTATGACAAGCCTGGGTTCACACAGGAGCAGTGGGGAAACTGCATGTGATTTGGACAGGAACTGCATTCCTGTTCAACTTGCATGCTATTCTTTGCAGTGCAATTTGCGTTTATACAATTTGTATTAAAGCAAATCACACAGCAAAGTATCGGTATCAGCGGTATCGGTATCGGTATCGGCGAAAATGGATCAGTGCATCCCTAGCCAAAATGTATTCTGCTTCATGTCTTTGGAAAATAAAATCCCTACAAGTGTATATTAATTGGTTTGTGTGAAAGTTATAGCGTCTACAAATGGCGGTATATATAACAGATTTTTTTATTTATACTAGTAATGGTGGCGATCAGCGACTTATAGAGGGCATTCTGACACTAACAATGGGTGGGAATAGGCTAACTGTCACTGATATCCCCAGTGACACTAATACAGTGATCAGTGCTAATAAAAAGCACTGACACCTTACTAATGACACAGTAAGGGGTTAACATCTGGGGCGATCAAAGGGTTAACTGTATGATAGGGTTGTACTTTGTCGTGTTTTACTACAGGAAGTTCTTTATCTCCCTGTTTTACAGGGATATAAAAGCCAGTATGTGCCCGCTGACAGGAGAGAGATTTGTGTTGTTTACACTCAGATCTCTCCCCTGTCAGCTGCTCCACCAATCACCGAATCCCCACCATGAGTCACTGGGCAGTGATCGACATCTTTGGGAGCCAATCATAGCACATGTAGGGCGCCAGAAGGTTTGCTGTGACTCCCAGTACAGTCTCAAGAGCATGGAGGAGATTCCAGGAGACAGGCAGTTTCTCTAGGAGAGCTGGACAGGGCCATAGAAGGTCCTCAACCCATCAGTAGGACCGGCATCTGCTCCTTTGTGCAAGGAGGAGCACTTCCAGAGCCCTACAAAATGACCTCCAGCAGGCCACTGGTGTGAATGTCTCTGACCAATCAGAAACAGACTTCATGAGGGTGGCCTGAGGGCCCGATGTCCTCTAGTGGGCCCTGTGCTCACTTCCCGGCACCATAGAGCTCGATTAGCATTTGCCATTGAACACCAGAATTGGTAGGTCTGCCACTGGCGCCCTGTGCTTTTTACAGATGAGAGCAGGTTCTCCCTGAGCACATGTGACAGACATGAAAGGGTCTGGAGAAGCCATGGAGAATGTTATGTTGCCTGTAACATCGTTCAGCATGATTGTTTTGGTGGTGGGTCAGTGATGGTCTGGGGAGGCATATCCATGGAGGGATGCACAGACCAGACAATGATACCCACAGAAGGTAAAAAACCTTCTGTGCGCAGCAGCTCCCCCAGTCCCCTCAATACTTACCTGAGCCTCATCGCGATCCAACAATGTGAATGACAGCCTCGGCTGTCCCGGGTCTCTGCCTCCTCATTGGCTGAGACAGCAAGCGGCTCCCGCTGCTGTGGATCGCAGCCAGTCAGTCAATGAGGAGAGAGGGGGGTGGGCCCAAGTCGTGGCTCTGTGTGTGAATGGACACATGGAGCAGCGGGTGCCCCCAAAGCAAGCTGCTTGCTGTGGGGGCACTCAATAGAGAGGAGGATCCAGGAGAGCCTGTGGGGAGACTTGAGAAGAGGACGATCTAGGCTGCTTTGTGCAAAACCACTGCACACAGCAGGTAAGCATAGACGTTTGTTATTTTACAAAAAAAAAAAGAACCTTTAGAATCGCTTTAAGAGATAGGGTTAGCGATAATTGATAGGGTTAGCAGTTCAACCCTAACCATTACTGCTAACCCTAACCCTGAATATTACCGCTAACCCTAACAATTACCGCTAATCCTAACAATTACTGCTAACCCTAACAATTACTGCTAACCCTAACCCTAACAATTACTGCTAACCCTAACAATTACCGCTAACCCTAACAATTACTGCTAACCCTAACAATTACTGCTAACCCTAACAATTACCGCTAACCCTAACAATTACTGCTAACCCTAACAATTACTGCTAACCCTAACCCTAACAATTACCACTAACCCTAACAATTACTGCTAACCCTAACCCTAACAATTACCACTAACCCTAACAATTACCGCTAACCCTAACAATTACCACTAACCCTAACAATTACCACTAACCCTAACAATTACTGCTAACCCTAACCCTAACAATTACCACTAACCCTAACAATTACTGCTAACCCTAACAATTACCGCTAACCCTAACAATTACCGCTAACCCTAACAATTACCACTAACCCTAACAATTACTGCTAACCCTAACAATTACCACTAACCCTAACAATTACTGCTAACCCTAATCATTACCGCTAACCCTAACAATTACCGCTAACCCTAACAATTACTGCTAACCCTACCAATTACCGCTAACCATACCAATTACCGCTAACCCTAACAATTACCGCTAACCCTAACAATTACTGCTAACCCTAACAATTACTGCTAACCCTACCCATTACCGCTAACCCTAACAATTACCGCTAACCCTAACAATTACCGCTAACCCTAACAATTACCGCTAACCCTACCCATTACCGCTAACCCTAACCATTACCGCTAACCCTAACAATTACTACTAACCCTAAATATTACCGATAACCCTACCAATTACCGCTAACCCTAACAATTACCGCTAACCCTAACAATGACCGCTAACCCTAACCATTACCGCTAACCCTAACAATTACCGCTTACCCTAACCATTACCGCTAACCCTAACATTGACCCCTAACCCTAACAATTACCACTAACCCTAACCCTAAATATTACTGCTAACCCTAACCCTAAGAATGACTGCTAACCCTAACAATTAACCCTAACAATGACCGCTAACCCTAACAATTACCACTAGAGATGAGCGAATCAAACATGACGAAGTGGAATTCGTTCCGAAGATTTGGAAAAATTCTATTCGCGACGAATCCGAAGATTAGCAAACTTCGGATGCACGAATCAAATTTTCCCAAAAATGGCGGCGACATGTGTGGCGATGGAGAAAATGGACAGAGAAGATGGGGCGGGGATCTCTGGGAAGGCGCGCAGACAAGGCGCGCTGACCCATAATGCATTCATGACATGTGATCGCATTAGCCAATCAGCAGCCAGCCAGCACTGTGTAATGGTGGAGCTATAAATCGCGGCCATCTTAGAATTCTCCATTAGCCTCCGGTCATTCAAGAGAGACAGACCTGTGTGTATTAAGGGACAGAGTTAGGGCCACAGAGACTTTAGGGCCACAGAATCGTTACTCAGGGACACAGAATCGTTACTCAGGGACACAGAATCGTTACTTAGGGCCACAGCTATCAAAGAATCGAAAATTTAAAGTGACATACACCCTTTTTTTTTTTTGTGGCTGTCGTGCACAGTTGGTGCTGCTGTTTGCCGATTGTGCAAAATAAACGGACTTTCTGCTTCACAACCACTATTGTACGTTCAAAGAGTTAAATCCATTTACACGCCGGCTGGCGGTAATATTTTTTGGGTGATTAGTGCATTCCAGTGACACAAACGTACAGTTTCCAGCCAACGGCAAGCTGCAATTGACCGATTGTGTACAATAAACTGACTTTCTGCTTCACAACCACTATTGTACGTTCAAAGAGTTAGATCCATTTACACGCCGGGTGGCGGTAATATTTTTTGGGTGATTAGTGCATTCCAGTGACATAAACGTACAGTTTCCAGCCAACGGCAAGCTGCAATTGACCGATTGTGCTAAATAAACTGACTTTCTGCTTCACAACCACTATTGTACGTTCAAAGAGTTAAATCCATTTACACGCCGGCTGGCGGTAATATTTTTTGGGTGATTAGTGCATTCCAGTGACAGAAACGTACAGTTTCCAGCCAACGGCAAGCTGCAATTGACCGATTGTGTACAATAAACTGACTTTCTGCTTCACAACCACCATTGTACGTTCAAAGAGTTAGATCCATTTACACGCCGGGTGGCGGTAATATTTCTTGGGTGATTAGTGCATTCCAGTGACATAAACGTACAGTTTCCAGCCAACGGCAAGCTGCAATTGACCGATTGTGCTAAATAAACTGACTTTCTGCTTCACAACCACTATTGTACGTTCAAAGAGTTAAATCCATATACACGCCGGGTGGCGGTAATATTTTTTGGGTGATTAGTGCATTCCAGTGACATAAACGTACAGTTTCCAGCCAACGGCAAGCTGCAATTGACCGATTGTGCTAAATAAACTGACTTTCTGCTTCACAACCACTATTGTACGTTCAAAGAGTTAAATCCATTTACACGCCAGCTGGCGGTAATATTTTTTGGGTGATTAGTGCATTCCAGTGACATAAACGTACAGTTTCCAGCCAACGGCAAGCTGCAATTGACCGATTGTGCTAAATAAACTGACTTTCTGCTTCACAACCACTATTGTACGTTCAAAGAGTTAAATCCATATACGCGCCGGGTGGCGGTAATATTTTTTGGGTGATTAGTGCATTCCAGTGACATAAACGTACAGTTTCAAGCCAACGGCAAGCTGCAATTGACCGATTGTGCTAAATAAACTGACTTTCTGCTTCACAACCACTATTGTACGTTCAAAGAGTTAAATCCATTTACACGCCGGCTGGCGGTAATATTTTGTGGGTGATTAGTGCATTCCAGTGACATAAACGTACAGTTTCCAGCCAACGGCAAGCTGCAATTGACCGATTGTGTACAATAAACTGACTTTCTGCTTCACAACCACTATTGTACGTTCAAAGAGTTAGATCCATTTACACGCCAGGTGGCGGTAATATTTTTTGGGTGATTAGTGCATTCCAGTGACAGAAACGTACAGTTTCCAGCCAACGGCAAGCTGCAATTGACCGATTGTGCTAAATAAACTGACTTTCTGCTTCACAACCACTATTGTACGTTCAAAGAGTTAAATCCATTTACACGCCGGCTGGCGGTAATATTTTTTGGGTGATTAGTGCATTCCAGTGACATAAACGTACAGTTTCAAGCCAACGGCAAGCTGCAATTGACCGATTGTGCTAAATAAACTGACTTTCTGCTTCACAACCACTATTGTACGTTCAAAGAGTTAAATCCATTTACACGCCAGCTGGCGGTAATATTTTTTGGGTGATTAGTGCATTCCAGTGACATAAACGTACAGTTTCCAGCCAACGGCAAGCTGCAATTGACCGATTGTGCTAAATAAACTGACTTTCTGCTTCACAACCACTATTGTACGTTCAAAGAGTTAAATCCATATACGCGCCGGGTGGCGGTAATATTTTTTGGGTGATTAGTGCATTCCAGTGACATAAACGTACAGTTTCAAGCCAACGGCAAGCTGCAATTGACCGATTGTGCTAAATAAACTGACTTTCTGCTTCACAACCACTATTGTACGTTCAAAGAGTTAAATCCATTTACACGCCGGCTGGCGGTAATATTTTTTGGGTGATTAGTGCATTCCAGTGACATAAACGTACAGTTTCCAGCCAACGGCAAGCTGCAATTGACCGATTGTGTACAATAAACTGACTTTCTGCTTCACAACCACTATTGTACGTTCAAAGAGTTAGATCCATTTACACGCCGGGTGGCGGTAATATTTTTTGGGTGATTAGTGCATTCCAGTGACAGAAACGTACAGTTTCCAGCCAACGGCAAGCTGCAATTGACCGATTGTGCTAAATAAACTGACTTTCTGCTTCACAACCACTATTGTACGTTCAAAGAGTTAAATCCATATACGCGCCGGGTGGCGGTAATATTTTTTGGGTGATTAGTGCATTCCAGTGACATAAACGTACAGTTTCCAGCCAACGGCAAGCTGCAATTGACCGATTGTGCTAAATAAACTGACTTTCTGCTTCACAACCACTATTGTACGTTCAAAGAGTTAAATCCATTTACACGCCGGCTGGCGGTAATATTTTTTGGGTGATTAGTGCATTCCAGTGACAGAAACGTACAGTTTCCAGCCAACGGCAAGCTGCAATTGACCGATTGTGTACAATAAACTGACTTTCTGCTTCACAACCACTATTGTACGTTCAAAGAGTTAAATCCATTTACACGCCAGCTGGCGGTAATATTTTTTGGGTGATTAGTGCATTCCAGTGACATAAACGTACAGTTTCCAGCCAACGGCAAGCTGCAATTGACCGATTGTGTACAATAAACTGACTTTCTGCTTCACAACCACTATTGTACGTTCAAAGAGTTAAATCCATTTACACGCCGGCTGGCGGTAATATTTTTTGGGTGATTAGTGCATTCCAGTGACCTAAACGTACAGTTTCCAGCCAACGGCAAGCTGCAATTGACCGATTGTGTACAATAAACTGACTTTCTGCTTCACAACCACTATTGTACGTTCAAAGAGTTAAATCCATATACACGCCGGGTGGCGGTAATATTTTTTGGGTGATTAGTGCATTCCAGTGACATAAACGTACAGTTTACAGCCAACGGCAAGCTGCAATTGACCGATTGTGCTAAATAAACTGACTTTCTGCTTCACAACCACTATTGTACGTTCAAAGAGTTAAATCCATATACACGCCGGGTGGCGGTAATATTTTTTGGGTGATTAGTGCATTCCAGTGACATAAACGTACAGTTTACAGGCAACGGCAAGCTGCAATTGACCGATTGTGCTAAATAAACTGACTTTCTGCTTCACAACCACTATTGTACGTTCAAAGAGTTAAATCCATTTACACGCCGGCTGGCGGTAATATTTTTTGGGTGATTAGTGCATTCCAGTGACAGAAACGTACAGTTTCCAGCCAACGGCAAGCTGCAATTGACCGATTGTGTACAATAAACTGACTTTCTGCTTCACAACCACTATTGTACGTTCAAAGAGTTAAATCCATTTACACGCCAGCTGGCGGTAATATTTTTTGGGTGATTAGTGCATTCCAGTGACATAAACGTACAGTTTCCAGCCAACGGCAAGCTGCAATTGACCGATTGTGCTAAATAAACTGACTTTCTGCTTCACAACCACTATTGTACGTTCAAAGAGTTAAATCCATTTACACGCCGGGTGGCGGTAATATTTTTTGGGTGATTAGTGCATTCCAGTGACCTAAACGTACAGTTTCCAGCCAACGGCAAGCTGCAATTGACCGATTGTGTACAATAAACTGACTTTCTGCTTCACAACCACTATTGTACGTTCAAAGAGTTAAATCCATATACACGCCGGGTGGCGGTAATATTTTTTGGGTGATTAGTGCATTCCAGTGACATAAACGTACAGTTTACAGCCAACGGCAAGCTGCAATTGACCGATTGTGCTAAATAAACTGACTTTCTGCTTCACAACCACTATTGTACGTTCAAAGAGTTAAATCCATTTACACGCCGGCTGGCGGTAATATTTTTTGGGTGATTAGTGCATTCCAGTGACATAAATGTACAGTTTCCAGCCAACGGCAAGCTGCAATTGACCGATTGTGTACAATAAACTGACTTTCTGCTTCACAACCACTATTGTACGTTCAAAGAGTTAGATCCATTTACACGCCGGGTGGCGGTAATATTTTTTGGGTGATTAGTGCATTCCAGTGACATAAACGTACAGTTTCCAGCCAACGGCAAGCTGCAATTGACCGATTGTGCTAAATAAACTGACTTTCTGCTTCACAACCACTATTGTACGTTCAAAGAGTTAAATCCATATACGCGCCGGGTGGCGGTAATATTTTTTGGGTGATTAGTGCATTCCAGTGACATAAACGTACAGTTTCAAGCCAACGGCAAGCTGCAATTGACCGATTGTGCTAAATAAACTGACTTTCTGCTTCACAACCACTATTGTACGTTCAAAGAGTTAAATCCATTTACACGCCGGCTGGCGGTAATATTTTTTGGGTGATTAGTGCATTCCAGTGACATAAACGTACAGTTTCCAGCCAACGGCAAGCTGCAATTGACCGATTGTGCTAAATAAACTGACTTTCTGCTTCACAACCACTATTGTACGTTCAAAGAGTTAAATCCATTTACACGTCGGCTGGCGGTAATATTTTTTGGGTGATTAGTGCATTCCAGTGACATAAACGTACAGTTTCCAGCCAACGGCAAGCTGCAATTGACCGATTGTGTACAATAAACTGACTTTCTGCTTCACAACCACTATTGTACGTTCAAAGAGTTAAATCCATTTACACGCCAGCTGGCGGTAATATTTTTTGGGTGATTAGTGCATTCCAGTGACATAAACGTACAGTTTCCAGCCAACGGCAAGCTGCAATTGACCGATTGTGTACAATAAACTGACTTTCTGCTTCACAACCACTATTGTACGTTCAAAGAGTTAAATCCATTTACACGCCGGCTGGCGGTAATATTTTTTGGGTGATTAGTGCATTCCAGTGACACAAACGTACAGTTTCCAGCCAACGGCAAGCTGCAATTGACCGATTGTGTACAATAAACTGACTTTCTGCTTCACAACCACTATTGTACGTTCAAAGAGTTAAATCCATATACACGCCGGGTGGCGGTAATATTTTTTGGGTGATTAGTGCATTCCAGTGACATAAACGTACAGTTTACAGCCAACGGCAAGCTGCAATTGACCGATTGTGCTAAATAAACTGACTTTCTGCTTCACAACCACTATTGTACGTTCAAAGAGTTAAATCCATATACACGCCGGGTGGCGGTAATATTTTTTGGGTGATTAGTGCATTCCAGTGACATAAACGTACAGTTTACAGGCAACGGCAAGCTGCAATTGACCGATTGTGCTAAATAAACTGACTTTCTGCTTCACAACCACTATTGTACGTTCAAAGAGTTAAATCCATTTACACGCCGGCTGGCGGTAATATTTTTTGGGTGATTAGTGCATTCCAGTGACAGAAACGTACAGTTTCCAGCCAACGGCAAGCTGCAATTGACCGATTGTGTACAATAAACTGACTTTCTGCTTCACAACCACTATTGTACGTTCAAAGAGTTAAATCCATTTACACGCCAGCTGGCGGTAATATTTTTTGGGTGATTAGTGCATTCCAGTGACATAAACGTACAGTTTCCAGCCAACGGCAAGCTGCAATTGACCGATTGTGCTAAATAAACTGACTTTCTGCTTCACAACCACTATTGTACGTTCAAAGAGTTAAATCCATTTACACGCCGGGTGGCGGTAATATTTTTTGGGTGATTAGTGCATTCCAGTGACCTAAACGTACAGTTTCCAGCCAACGGCAAGCTGCAATTGACCGATTGTGTACAATAAACTGACTTTCTGCTTCACAACCACTATTGTACGTTCAAAGAGTTAAATCCATATACACGCCGGGTGGCGGTAATATTTTTTGGGTGATTAGTGCATTCCAGTGACATAAACGTACAGTTTACAGCCAACGGCAAGCTGCAATTGACCGATTGTGCTAAATAAACTGACTTTCTGCTTCACAACCACTATTGTACGTTCAAAGAGTTAAATCCATTTACACGCCGGCTGGCGGTAATATTTTTTGGGTGATTAGTGCATTCCAGTGACATAAATGTACAGTTTCCAGCCAACGGCAAGCTGCAATTGACCGATTGTGTACAATAAACTGACTTTCTGCTTCACAACCACTATTGTACGTTCAAAGAGTTAGATCCATTTACACGCCGGGTGGCGGTAATATTTTTTGGGTGATTAGTGCATTCCAGTGACATAAACGTACAGTTTCCAGCCAACGGCAAGCTGCAATTGACCGATTGTGCTAAATAAACTGACTTTCTGCTTCACAACCACTATTGTACGTTCAAAGAGTTAAATCCATATACGCGCCGGGTGGCGGTAATATTTTTTGGGTGATTAGTGCATTCCAGTGACATAAACGTACAGTTTCAAGCCAACGGCAAGCTGCAATTGACCGATTGTGCTAAATAAACTGACTTTCTGCTTCACAACCACTATTGTACGTTCAAAGAGTTAAATCCATTTACACGCCGGCTGGCGGTAATATTTTTTGGGTGATTAGTGCATTCCAGTGACATAAACGTACAGTTTCCAGCCAACGGCAAGCTGCAATTGACCGATTGTGCTAAATAAACTGACTTTCTGCTTCACAACCACTATTGTACGTTCAAAGAGTTAAATCCATTTACACGTCGGCTGGCGGTAATATTTTTTGGGTGATTAGTGCATTCCAGTGACAGAAACGTACAGTTTCCAGCCAACGGCAAGCTGAAATTGACCGATTGTGTACAATAAACTGACTTTCTGCTTCACAACCACTATTGTACGTTCAAAGAGTTAAATCCATTTACACGCCAGCTGGCGGTAATATTTTTTGGGTGATTAGTGCATTCCAGTGACATAAACGTACAGTTTCCAGCCAACGGCAAGCTGCAATTGACCGATTGTGTACAATAAACTGACTTTCTGCTTCACAACCACTATTGTACGTTCAAAGAGTTAAATCCATTTACACGCCGGCTGGCGGTAATATTTTTTGGGTGATTAGTGCATTCCAGTGACATAAACGTACAGTTTACAGCCAACGGCAAGCTGCAATTGACCGATTGTGCTAAATAAACTGACTTTCTGCTTCACAACCACTATTGTACGTTCAAAGAGTTAAATCCATTTACACGCCGGCTGGCGGTAATATTTTTTGGGTGATTAGTGCATTCCAGTGACATAAACGTACAGTTTCCAGCCAACGGCAAGCTGCAATTGACCGATTGTGCTAAATAAACTGACTTTCTGCTTCACAACCACTATTGTACGTTCAAAGAGTTAAATCCATTTACACGCCGGCTGGCGGTAATATTTTTTGGGTGATTAGTGCATTCCAGTGACATAAATGTACAGTTTCCAGCCAACGGCAAGCTGCAATTGACCGATTGTGTACAATAAACTGACTTTCTGCTTCACAACCACTATTGTACGTTCAAAGAGTTAGATCCATTTACACGCCGGGTGGCGGTAATATTTTTTGGGTGATTAGTGCATTCCAGTGACATAAACGTACAGTTTCCAGCCAACGGCAAGCTGCAATTGACCGATTGTGCTAAATAAACTGACTTTCTGCTTCACAACCACTATTGTACGTTCAAAGAGTTAAATCCATATACGCGCCGGGTGGCGGTAATATTTTTTGGGTGATTAGTGCATTCCAGTGACATAAACGTACAGTTTCAAGCCAACGGCAAGCTGCAATTGACCGATTGTGCTAAGTAAACTGACTTTCTGCTTCACAACCACTATTGTACGTTCAAAGAGTTAAATCCATTTACACGCCGGCTGGCGGTAATATTTTTTGGGTGATTAGTGCATTCCAGTGACATAAACGTACAGTTTCCAGCCAACGGCAAGCTGCAATTGACCGATTGTGCTAAATAAACTGACTTTCTGCTTCACAACCACTATTGTACGTTCAAAGAGTTAAATCCATTTACACGCCAGCTGGCGGTAATATTTTTTGGGTGATTAGTGCATTCCAGTGACATAAACGTACAGTTTCCAGCCAACGGCAAGCTGCAATTGACCGATTGTGTACAATAAACTGACTTTCTGCTTCACAACCACTATTGTACGTTCAAAGAGTTAAATCCATTTACACGCCGGCTGGCGGTAATATTTTTTGGGTGATTAGTGCATTCCAGTGACCTAAACGTACAGTTTCCAGCCAACGGCAAGCTGCAATTGACCGATTGTGTACAATAAACTGACTTTCTGCTTCACAACCACTATTGTACGTTCAAAGAGTTAAATCCATATACACGCCGGGTGGCGGTAATATTTTTTGGGTGATTAGTGCATTCCAGTGACATAAACGTACAGTTTCCAGCCAACGGCAAGCTGCAATTGACCGATTGTGCTAAATAAACTGACTTTCTGCTTCACAACCACTATTGTACGTTCAAAGAGTTAAATCCATATACACGCCGGGTGGCGGTAATATTTTTTGGGTGATTAGTGCATTCCAGTGACATAAACGTACAGTTTACAGCCAACGGCAAGCTGCAATTGACCGATTGTGCTAAATAAACTGACTTTCTGCTTCACAACCACTATTGTACGTTCAAAGAGTTAAATCCGTTTTTATTTTTGGGGTGCTTATTGAATTAAAGAGTATGTCAGACAACACGCAGAGGAGTGGCAGAGGAGGCAATGTTTCAGGAGCGAGCAGACATGGCAGCAGAGGAAGGGGTCGAGGCAGCACTAGTCGCAGCTAGAGGCCAGTGCTCCCGGTGTCATCCAGCGGTCGTGTCTCCACCGACAACCCTGCCGTCATCGATTGGTTGACTCGGTCGTCTTCCTCTTCCCAGGTCACCTCTGACACCTACAGCCAACGGTCGGTGGGTACGTCAGACACAACCGTTAGTTGGCATGGCCCGGGAGCAAGCCCACTGAAATCACGTGTCCTCGATCTGCCCCTGTCCTTTGGTGTTCCCTCACCAAGCGAAGTATCGCATGCTGTGGGCTCAGCCCCACTGTACAGTGAGGAAGAGCTAACAGAGGGCGGTCAGGAACGGGGGGAGACATCCGCCTCTTCAGCAGCCAGGCGAAGAAGTACTGGCGAGGAGAGTGGCTCGGTAGCCGGTCTAGAGACAGGTCTGTCTCCTGACCCACACGCAGCCGAGGGGGCTAGTAGTGACGCGGAGACCCTAATTGATGATGATGAGGCTGATCGCACTTGGCAGCCTCGTCGTCATCAGGCTATTGCTTCCGCATCATCAGGAGAAGAGGGTGCCAGCTTGCCAGCGAGCAAAACAGTCGGTGGGTTGCCCAGGAGGCAGCAGGGTCGCAGCAGTGTCAGTGGAGCCAAATGGCCACGGAGTAGAGCACCAGCTCCACTGCAGCCTACCACCACGGCCAGTAGTGGTGCCGGTGTGCACGGAGGAAGTAGCAGTCAGCCAGTGAGGAGTAGCGGGGGCAAAGTTTCCTACTCGGCGGTGTGGCAATTTTTCGTCAAGCCGCCCGAGGAAGTAAACGTAGCCGTATGTCGACTATGTGGCCAGAAAGTCAAGCGTGGCCAGGGGGCCAATGTGGGACTACAGCATTGCGTCAGCATATGCAGCGTCGCCATTTGGTGGCCTGGGAAAACCGTGATAAAGATACGGCGGTTCTGCCTGCCCCAGCCCCCGCTCCATCACCCGCTCCGTTATTTGCTCCGTCACCCGACGTCAATCGCCCTCTATCAGCCAGTCAAGGCTCCAACACCTCTGCTGAGGGGAGTTGTCGCTCGTTGGCATCTTCCGCTCGTTCAGATGCTCCTTCTCCTGCTACTCCTCTTCACGGATTCCGTCAGCAGTCTTTCTTGGAATCCGTTTCCAAGAGACAACAGTTTGCGAGCACGCACCCGACGGTGCAGAAGCTGAACGTCCTCCTGTCCAAGTTGCTGGTGCTGCAGTCCCTCCCTTTCCAAGTGGTGGACTCAGCACCTTTCCGAGAAATGATGGCTTGTGCCGAGCCGCGGTGGAGAGTGCCAAGCCGGCATTTCTTCGCCAAAAAGGCAGTGCCAGCCCTGCATTCACATGTAGAAGAGATGGTGGGCCAGTCTTTGAGCATGTCGGTCTCTGCCAAAGTGCACGGCAGCGCCGACGTGTGGAGCTGTAACTACGGTCAGGGACAGTACATGTCATTTACGGCCCACTGGGTGAACGTGGTGCCGGCACAGCCGCACCAGCAACTTGGACAGGTCACGCCGCTTTTGCCTCCACGTTTGCACGTCCTTGGTCCAGCAAAGATGTCCGCCTCTACCACCTCTTCTTCCGCCGTGTCCTCAGCCGCCACCCCCGTGCCAAGTCCCATTACCCGACCGGCATATCACATGTGCAGGGCGCAACGGTGTCACGCTGTGCTGCACCTGGTATGCCTTGGCGAACGTAGTCACACAGGGGAGGAACTTCTGAGTGTAATGAACAGAGAAATTGACAGATGGCTGTCTCCGCGCAAACTGAAAATCGGAACCATGTTGACCGACAACGGAAAGAACATGGTGTCTGCTCTGCGTCAAGGAAGGTTGTGCCATGCGCCATGCATGGCTCACGTGTTCAATCTGGTTGTCAAGCGGTTCCTAAAATCCACCATCCCACTGCAAGACATCCTTAAAATGTCACGTAAACTTTGCATGCATTTCAGCCATTCCTACACCGCAAAGCACACCCTCCTTGAGCTGCAGCGGCAGAACGGAATTCCACAGCATCGCCTGATCTGCGACGTTGCAATAAGGTGGAATTTAACCCTACATATGTTAGACCGCCTTTACGAACAGCGAAAGGCCATCACCGATTTCCTGATGTTACAAGCGGATAAAGGTACTCCCCTGTGTAACTTAGATGTCAGCCATTGGCAGCTCATGCGTGACACCTGCCGCTTGCTCAGGCCCTTTGAGGAGGCCACGCTATTCGTGAGTCGGCAGGACTATGGGATGAACTATGTCATTCCTCTGTTGCACGTCCTGGAACAAATGCTGTTAACAATGGCTGGTCAGGGTGCGGTAGACGTGGCGCACAGATCTCAACGCCACATGACCCCTGTGGGGGCAGGACAGGAAAAAGAGGAGGAGGTAGAGGAGGACATTGGTGCTCAGGAATTATTGAGTGAAATGGGTGGTTTTTCCACTCAGCGGACAGGAGTGGAGGAGCAGGAGCATCTGGTAGAGGAGGAGGAGGAGACAGAGGACCCAGACGCACCGTGGCAGTATGCTGTGGAGATGGAGGCAGGGAGTCCCTCGCATTCCTTGGCACAAATGGCCCATAGCATGCTCGGTTGCTTGCGTAGCGACAGCCGAATAATAACCATCAGACAGAGGGATAACTTTTGGCTGTCCACCTTGTTGGACCCTCGCTACCGTTCAAAAATGGTGGCCTTTTTCACACCTGCTGAGAGGGAGGCCAAAATAAAGTACTATAAAAACCACCTATGTAGTCAGTTGGTCTCTGCCTTTCTGCGCCAACGTCCATCCTCAGACACTGTGGGCCCTGTGCGCTCGCGTTCCGCTGCCATGGCAGCAGGGGAGGGGTGGGGTGGTAGGAGCAGTGGCAGCTCCACCAGCAGCGGCTGCCTCAGTCTGCAGTCGATGATGAGTAGCTTTCTTCACCAGCGCAGTGAGGAAACTACTAACCAGCCGCAGCAGCAGCAGCATCAGGTGGACCTGGAGCAGGACCTCAAACAACAGGCTTGGGCCTACTTGGACAGCACCCTGCCAACCGAGGTAGACAATCCCCTTGACTACTGGGCAACGAAACTTGACCTTTGGCCCCAAGTAGCTGAATTTGCCCTTGAAAGGCTGTCATGCCCGGCCAGTAGCGTGGCATCGGAGCGCGTGTTTAGTGCGGCAGGAGGTATTGTAATTCCGCGGAGGACACGACTGTCCACCCAAAGTGTGGAGAGACTCACGTTTGTGAAAATGAATCAGGCATGGATTAGTCTGGATTTCAAACCACCAGTTCCTGACACAACTGACTAAATCCGCCATGAATCATGCCCCAAACATGTTATTAGGGACAAATGGAAGACCTCCACCTGATCCGTACATTTGTGTATATATTTTATTGAGAGGCTGCTGGTCGGCCGACTCATGTTTTGCACATTTTTAATGACTTATACTCTGCAGGTCGGGCCCCTCATGAATTGGGGTTTTTAAATTATTTATACTTCGCTGGACGACCGTCACATGAATTGAACCTTTTTAATGACTTATACTCTGCTGGTCGGGCCCCTCATGAATTGGTGTTTTTAAATTATTTATACGTCGCTGGACGACTGTCACATGAATTTAAACTTTTTAATTATTTATAGTCGACCAGTTCCAGACCGATGGAATAGCAATTTTTTAAAATATTTATTTGACACGTGTTGTCCATCTCATCAATGAGGTGGACTGTTTATTTATTGGCCACGGTTTGGCCCCCTCCTGTTTCTTACATTGTTAACTTGTTGTATCGGTCACGGTTTGGCCACATGTTTGGTTGTCTTGTTAAGATTTTCTGTAATGTACACAGTTACGCTTGACTTGTCGACTTTCCACAATCTACTAAGGTATAGCATCGCATCAAAGTTTTTTTTTTGGTCTAAACCATTTCTTATAATGTCAATTTGTAGGATACGCCGCTGTAAGGCGACCTACTTTTTTGTCACTGTGTAGACATCTATTTATAGGCCGATGTTTGGCCAGAAAGATATATTTAGTAATAACCTAGCCGTTCAAGCCGCTCACTGAACACCTCGGGAATTGCTTTGTATATCTGTCGCCTTAGGGGCCGCTGTCTGGCGACATAATTTTTTGTCACTGTGTAGACATCTCTTTATAGGCCGATGTTTGGCCACAAAAATATATTTAGTAATAACCTAGCCGTTCAGGCCGCTCCCTGAACACCTCGGGAATTGCTTTGTATATCTGTCGCCTTAGAGGCCGCTGTCTGAACAGCTCATGAATTGCTTTCTATATGTGTCGCCTTTGAGGCCGCTGGCTGGACAGCTGATGAATTGATTTGTATATATGTACTTATTGTCCGCTGTCCGGACAGCTCATGAATTACTTTTTGTATATAGCCTTCCAAACCACTCTCAGAATAAGTCATGATATTCATGCTGTGTATAGCCTTATAGGCCAATGGTCAATCAAGTCATGATTGTTATAGTGTGTATAGCCTTATAGGCCGCTGTCTTTACAACTTTATAATTCCATGCAGTATATAGCCCTATCGGCCACTTTCTGGCATCCAGTTGCTGTAGCCCCCATCACCACACTGTGCCACGGGCCCCTGTACCGCCTTCTCATACTGCTGCCAGATCCATCCTCTGCCATGTGCGTCTTTGTCGTCTGCTCACGCTGCTGGGTTCCAGTTTTAAACCTAGGCCTGTTTATGGCTTCCGAATACTGCTGCCTCCACCGCCACCCTGCGCCATGTGCCTCTGTCGTCTGCTCACGCTGCTGACGGCTTCCGCTTTTTAACCTAGGCCTGTGTATGGCTTCCGAATATTGCTGCCTCCACCGCCACCCTGCGCCATGTGCCTCTGTCGTCTGCTCACGCTGCTGACGGCTTCCGCTTTTTAAACTAGTCCTGTGTATGTCTTCCGAATACTGCTGCCTCCACCGCCACCCTGCGCCATGTGCCACTTTCGGGTCTCCTCACACTGCTGCCAGGTCCATACTGATTCATGGCCCCCTGTACCGGCTCCTCATGAACGTGGTTCAGCGGGTTTGCATCACTTAACGGCAAATCGTTGACAAATGCTGGGACGTTCAGTGTTGTGCGCATTTAGCCAGACACCAAAGGGCAGCACAGACCTGTTATTACTCGCTCAACCATGGCTGAACAAAACCAGTCTCTACCACAAATTGGACCCAGACCTGCCCAGGGTCTCGTAACTAGATTGCACGGAGGAGTAGAGTCCGTTATCGGAATTAAATAGACAAAACGCCACACCAAAAAGAGTGGCCATTTCCAACACTTATTCCAGAAAGAGGAACAACCCGTTTCATATACGGTCCGTAGACGTTTCACGTCTGCCACATTCAGTCGATTTAAGACGCAAGCTCCACTTCCTGTGGTCTCTGACCGTCGATATACCTTTAAGTGTCAGCTTTGAAGCTATATTCCCTCCGGAGCACTGACACTGGTGCCCTTCCGTCAACATGCCTTTAAGTTTCAGTTTTCAACCATATTCCCCACAGAAGCCAAACTCTTGGGTATCCCAGAAGCTGCTCAGCGGGTCAGGGCAATAAAGCTCCCGGTTCGCAGGTTGTTCCGTCTTATGGATGGAAGTACGACGGTATATGATCTTCTTCGCACCCACGGCATTACCTCATAAAATTTCTGCATTGCATCTGCAATCACAACGCTGACTTCCCGGATCGCCACTCAGCCATTGGACTCTTGATAGTCGTCTCCCCACACTGCTGCTGGGGGGACTTTTTAACCTAGGCCTGTGTATGGCCTTCAATTGAAGCTGCTTCCGCTCCGCCACTCTGCCATTGGACTCTTGATAGTCGTCTCCCCACGCTGCTGCTGGGGGGACTTTTTAACCTAGGCCTCTGTATGGCCTTTAATTGAAGCTGCTTACGCTCCGCCACTCTGCCATGGGCCTCTTGGGTATCCCAGAAGCTGCTCAGCGGGTCAGGGCAATAAAGCTCCCGGTTCGCAGGTTGTTCTGTCTTATGGATGGAAGTACGACGGTATATGATCTTCTTCGCACCCACGGCATCACCTCATAGAATCTCTGCATTGCATCTGCAATCACAACGCTGACTTCCCGGATCGCCACTCAGCCATTGGACTCTTGATAGTCGTCTCCCCACACTGCTGCTGGGGGGACTTTTTAACCTAGGCCTGTGTATGGCCTTCAATTGAAGCTGCTTCCGCTCCGCCACTCTGCCATTGGACTCTTGATAGTCGTCTCCCCACGCTGCTGCTGGGGGGACTTTTTAACATAGGCCTCTGTATGGCCTTTAATTGAAGCTGCTTACGCTCCGCCACTCTGCCATGGGCCTCTTGGGTATCCCAGAAGCTGCTCAGCGGGTCAGGGAAATAAAGCTCCCGGTTCGCAGGTTGTTCCGTCTTATGGATGGAAGTACGACGGTATATGATCTTCTTCGCACCCACGGCATTACTTCGTAGAATTTCTGCATTGCATCTGCAATCACAACGCTGACTTCCCGGATCGCCACTCAGCCATTGGACTCTTGATAGTCGTCTCCCCACACTGCTGCTGGGGGGACTTTTTAACCTAGGCCTGTGTATGGCCTTCAATTGAAGCTGCTTCCGCTCCGCCACTCTGCCATTGGACTCTTGATAGTCATCTCCCCACGCTGCTGCTGGGGGGACTTTTTAACCTAGGCCTGTGTATGGCCTTCAATTGAAGCTGCTTCTGCTCCGCCACTCTGCCATTGGACTCTTGATAGTCGTCTCCCCACGCTGCTGCTGGGGGGACTTTTTAACATAGGCCTCTGTATGGCCTTCAATTTAAGCTGCTTACGCTTCGCCACTCTGCCATGGGCCCCTGTACCGCCTCCTCTTGCTGCTGCCAGGTCCAGAGTGTGTCATGGGTCCCTGTACGGCCTCCCATTGCTGCTGACTTCATCGCCAGACTCTGCCATGTGCCACTTTCAGGTCTCCTTACACTGTTGGTGGGTTCCATTTTGTGATAGGGTGCTGTATGGCCTTCCATTGCTGCTGCCTCCACCGCCACCCTGCGCCATGTGCCTCTGTCGTCTGCTCACGCTGCTGACGGCTTCCGCTTTTTAACCGAGGCCTGTGTTTGGCTTCCGAATACTGCTGCATCCACCGCCACCCTGCGCCATGTGTCTCTGTCGTCTGCTCATGCTGCTGACGGCTTCCGCTTTTTAACCTAGGCCTGTGTATGGCTTCAGAATAATGCTGCCTACACCGCCACCCTGCGCCATGTGCCTCTGTCGTCTGCTCACGCTGCTGCCAGGTCCATACTGATTCATGGCCCCCTGTACCGGCTCCTCATGAACGTGGTTCAGCGGGTTTGCATCACTTAACGGCAAATCGTTGACAAACGCTGGGACGTTCAGTGTTGTGCGCATTAAGCCAGACACCAAAGGGCAGCACAGACCTGTTATTACTCGCTCAAGCATGGCTGAACAAAACCAGTCTCTACCACAAATTGGACCCAGACCTGCCCAGGGTCTCGTAAGTAGATTGCACGGAGGAGTAGAGTTCGTTATTGGAATTAACTGTGAGGGACTTTTAAACCTAGGCCTGTGTATGGCCTTCAATTGAAGCTGCTTCTGCTCCGCCACTCTGCCATTGGACTCTTGATAGTCGTCTCCCCACGCTGCTGCTGGGGGGACTTTTTAACATAGGCCTCTGTATGGCCTTCAATTTTAGCTGCTTACGCTCCGCCACTCTGCCATGGGCCCCTGTACCGCCTCCTCATGCTGCTGCCAGGCCCGTAATCTGCCATGGGCCCCCGTACCGACTCCTCATGCTGCTGCCAGGCCCGTAATCTGTCATGGGCCCCTGTACCGCCTCCTCATGCTGCTGCCAGGTCCAGAGTGTGTCATGGGTCCCTGTACGGCCTCCCATTGCTGCTGTCTCCATCGCCACACTCTGCCATGTGCCACTTTCAGGTCTCCTCACACTGCTGGTGGGTTCCATTTTGTCATAGGGTGCTGTATGGCCTCCCATTGCTGCTGCCTCCACCGCCACACTGTGGCTCCACACTCTGGTTTTGGCCCCGTGACTGCCCAAATGAGTGAAGTGTGCGGTGATTCTAAGATCGACAGCACTCATCTGCATGTCATACTGACTGACAGTATTATTTCTCTTCCCCAGCAGACTCCAAGGGCATTTAAATTAAAGGTACAGTGTTCTGCACTAATATAAAGGCTCTCTGAAGCCTAGAAACACCCTTTTTATAAGTTAAATTCGCAGCGAATATATTCGGCTCGAAGCGAATTTATTCGGCAAATTTGGCGAATCAGCCGAACCGAATTTTTGAATAATTCGCTCATCTCTAGTTGTCAACTTATGAGCTAAAGGGGTTCTCAAATACGGACCGTTACATTATCAAAGGCCACACATAATGTTCAGTACAGGTAAGAGAGTGTGGACATGGTACATTTTTGGCTGGGGATATGCTGCAGAAGACAATATGAAACTGGGAACAAGTTCTTGGTAATGTCTCTGTTGCGCCATATTTTCTCCACTTGATGATGACTGTCTTCACTGTGTTCCATGGTATATCTAATGCCTTGGAAAGTCTTTTGTACCCTTCTCCTGACTGATACCTTTTAACAATGAGATCCCTCTGATGCTTTGGAAGCTCTCTGAGGACCATGGCTTTTGCTGTAGGAGGCGACTAAGAAAATCTCAGGAATGATCAACTAGAACAGCTGAACTGTGTTTGGGGTTAATCAGAGGCACTTTAAATGATGGCAGGTGTGTACTGACTCCTATTTAACATGATTTTGAATGTGATTGTTTAATTCTGAACACAGCCACATCTCCAGTTATAAAAGGGTGTGCATCACATTATTTTAGTTTTTTATGTTTACTTCCCCCCCCCCAAACGATTTCAGTTTATCAATTGAGTTGTACAGTTTATAGGTTACATTAAAGGTGGAAAAGGTTCTGAAATTATTTATCTTTGTCTCTTTTTTTTACATGACAGAAACCTGACATTTTAACAGGGGTGTGTAGACGTTTAATATCCACTGTAATACTGCCAAATGATTTCAATGTATATGTTCAATAAATTACACTTTTATCTTTTATAAATGATTGTTTTGGTTATATATATATCGCAGATGGACATTTTTTTTTTTTTATAAATATTTATTGAATTTCAATCAAATATAATTAACAAACATTTTCTTCATTAAATAATCATTATGTTCCTCATAATTTATTTATTTCCCACAACCCTAATCCCCCCCTGAGCCCCGCCCCGCCCACACCCATCGCCATATCCCCCCTCCCCCCTCCATCCCGCTCTGCCATTTCTTTTCAAATCCAAAAGAGAGAGAACGAATAAATAAATAAATATATAGCACTCTCCTTTTTCTTTCTAAAACTCATTTCTAAAAATCATTGTTCGTCAAGAGGTATAAATCAACTATATTTCACTTTCTTGTCTAAATTCTTCCCATTTTTCCCATTTTTCATGGTACGTCTCCATCCTGTCTATGTGTGTGTAATAAAGTCTTTCCATCTCACATAACTGATTCATTCTGATCAACCAATCTTCTTCCGTCGGGACCTCCCTTTTTTTCCAAAACTTAGGAATCAAGCTTTTGGCTGCACTCAGAAAGTACCAAATCCCTGAGTCCTTATATGATCTCACTGTAAGCTCAGAGATATGAAGGAGACATAACTCTGGGTCCAATCTAATATCGATCTTAGTAATTTTCCTCATTAAATGGACGATTTTCCCCCAGAACACCTGTATCTTTGAACATTCCCACCAAATGTGATATAGTGTACCCACTTCTCCGCAACCTCTCCAACATAGTGGAGAGTTCTCCCCATTCATCTTGTGCTCCACACTCGGTGCAATGTGCCATCTAACTAAACACTTATAATTTAATTCTACTTCTCTCATACTAATATTTTCGTGAATTAATCTAAGCATTTTCCTCTGCTGTTCCTCATTGATCTCCCTACCCATATCTTTTCCCCATTTCTCTACATAAATTAATTTTGTGTCAGTGTCTAGTGCCGTTAAGATTCTATACATTTTAGCAACACCGTGTCTCCCATCTCCTCGTGTATCTAATAAACTTTCAAAAAAATTCCAATCCTTTTTAGTTCTCACCGGTTTTGGGAGACTCTCAAAAAAGTGTTTTAATTGGTGGTATCGAACCTCGTCCATTCTACTAAAAACCTCTCCCTTTAATTTCTCCATCTCTCTATAAGATCTTAGTTCCTCACCCACCATTATATCTTTCAATTGCGCGTCCTGTTTAATAATCCAATTCCCCGTGATATCTTCCTTCCCCGGTGCAAAGTAGTCTGTATTTTTAAGTGGCATTAACTGTGAGTTAAAAACCCAACCCCTTTGTCTGTGTAACATCTGCCAAACTTTTAAAACAATAGAAGTGTATATACTTGTGTTAACATCTAGTCCGCGATAATGTGTAGGTAACCATATAATTCTATTCAGATTGGACCCACTCAGTATATTTTCAATTTTAACCCAGCTTTAACCCTTTCGCTGTCAGACCTGTTTTTGTTTGACACACACTTAACTACTTCAGTACTGGGCCAATTCTGACACTTCTCACATATACTGTATGTAAAAATCTACATTTTGTTGGTAGAAAATTACTTAGAGCCCCCAAACATTTTATGTGTGTTTTTATTTTTGCAGAAGCCCTAGAGAATAAAATGGTGGGTGTTTTTTTTTATGTCACACTGTATGTGTGCAGCGTTTTTTTAAACAAAATTGTTTGCGAACAAATACCCTTTAATTAATTTTATTGCAGACAAGTACTATATAATATAATTTTAGTAAAATGTAAAAGATGATGTTATGCCGAGTAAATAGATACCTAACATGTCACGCTTTAAAATTGCGGACACCTGTTGAACGGCTTCAAAATATGGTACCTAAACATCTCCAATGCCTTTGCAGGTTACCAGTTTAGAGTTACACAGAAAGACTAGAGCTAAAATCATTGCTGTCATTCTGATGTTTGCGATGATACTGAACATGTGCGGTGCGATCACCATTGACATATGTGTGCAGGACTTAAGTATGCGTTCGCTTTTGTGAATGACCACGGGGGGACGGGAGTGCTCCAAAATTTATTTTTATTTATTTAATTAAAAACTATTTTTACACCGTCCCTTTAAATATTTTTTTGATCAACTTTATTGCTATCGCAAGGGATTAACAACATCCCTTTTGATAGCATGGGCAATGACAGGTCCTCTGTCGCTTTCTGGTCAGCAAGAAGAAGGGGAGGACCGTGGACGGATGTCTGCTCGAGTCCCTCCCCTCTACCTGGCAGCACCCACCATGTTGGTCCTGGGCGTGTGCTGATGGGCACAGAGCCAGGGATACATGGCGGGGAGAGGGGGTAGCCTATACCGGGTGTGTTTGGAAGCGAATGGGCAGCTGCACAGCCACCAGATCACTTCCATCTTACAGCTGGCAGTTGGCTTGTCAGATATACACACACTGTGCCAAATGGTACAGTGGTGCCATTGGTACTATACCATAGGTACAGTTTATGAAGATGGCAAATGATGGATAAATGACATTTCACTGAGTGGCTATTTTATCATCGCAGAATACATTTCTTGACTCTCTGAAGCAACATTAGCTAAATGCTGTAGAGCACGGGTGTAAAACTGGCAGCCCTCTAGCTGTTGCTAAACTACAAGTCCCATGAGGCACTGCAAGATTGACAGTTACAAGCATGACTTCCAAAGGCAGAGGCATGATGAGACTTGTAGTTATGCAACAGCTGGAGGGCCACCAGTTTGACACCCCTTCTGTAGAGGGTAGCATGGCCTAATCACATGGCACTGTGCTCTGCAGCACTCTTCCTGTGAGTCCAGGGAGGGGCTGGAGCCTTGACCACCTGGGTTCAAAGTGAATGGGTTGAGTGATGCTGGGCGTCAATCAGCTTGGAAAAGGAGCAGTGCCACATAGCCGGATCATTGAGTCTGCAGGGTACAGTGCCGGAGATCTGGTGAGTATACCAGTGAGAGTTTTTTGTTTTGTTTTTTTTTAAGTTTAACAGCTGCCAAGGGATCCACAACTTCATTTTGGCTGAAGCTTGATTTGAGCTTTAAAGGTTAAGTTTGCCTTTGGGAATATGTTATACGTTCCACCCTTTTTTAGGGTGGAACATGTAACATGTTCCCACCGCTGCCTGCTGCCCCCTTCCCTGTGACAGAAGTATGAGAAGTTCCCTGTACTAGCTGTCACTGTTTAAAAACAGCGCGGCCATGCGGGGCTCCACCCATGCTGCTGCACCCTTCATTCACAGTGTTCTGTGAATGAGTAAACTACAAGTCCTGACAGCCCTAGCTATGGAGCACCGTGGTAGTTCATTGAATCTTCCTGTCAGTATAGAGAGGGATTATTAGGGAGGAGTCTAAGTGCTGACGTCACTCCGTCGTGTCCACGTGATGGTCCGGCTGCCATCTTTGCGAGTGTTTTTAGCACTTTATTCATAGAGCTCCACATGGTTTGCTTTACAATTTTTAATAAACATACTACACCATATGAGGTTGTTTCTGGGCTCGGTTTTTGAGCTGATCCTTTAGGAGGAACCCTAGCCTTAACACTGTGGGCTGAATATGGAGCAAGTCTATCCCTGAACGGCAGTTTTGTTTCCTTCTGATTTGTTGCTGGCTTCTGGAGAGATCCTACCCCTGGACAGACCTGCTGACTGAAGTGCTAGAATTGAGCAAATTTTCCTGCAATTGTTAGTCCATTTCATGCTAGTTTGACACTTGCTTCTGGTGAGTGCATATTGGTGGAGGATTTACGTGGAAGTCACAAAAGTCACTTTTTCCTTGGTTGCAAGTGTACAATCCAAACGCACACGTTTCTATGTTAAAAATGGCTCTGTGTATACATGGGTGCTGCAGTGACCATCGGCTGGAACCGAACAGAATCAGCAAGGGAAAATATCACCAGCACACCGAGGATCACCAATATGGGTCCAAAAGTTTTAATAAATGATCACATAGTTACAGCAATACAATGTTTCGGTGTCTCTCAGGACACCTTCATCAGGCATGTGACAAATTGTGACAGAAACTGGAGAACTATTTAAGAACACCATCCACCAATCAGAGTGAATTCTTGCAGCCATTGAGAAATACTGTGAGAGCTGTGATTGGTCACAGCTTGTCACATGGTACAAGGATGTTGTGAATAGCCCTGTACCATGTGACCTCTGTGATCATTCACAGATTTCACATGTAGTAAGCAATGATGTCAGGAAGTGACATCTTGTTTACTACTGTTCATGTGATCACTGATTGGTCAAGGGATTGGCTCACACAGAGGTCCCCTACGGTGATTGGATCATGGTGCCACGCACTTCCAGGGAGCACCCACAGGCAGTGAATGTGGGTGACGTTTAGAAACGTCAACCTGCTTCGGCACTGCTCTCATCCGGCCGTTTATAGACATGGAAGTGGTTAAAGGAGGGTGTGAAAGGGGGATAAGGAAAGAGCATAAAAGGGGACAAGAAGGGGGGCATGAAAGGGTGGGCTAAAGCAGGGCATGAAAGGGGGGATTGAAGGAGTGCATGAAATGGGGGAGGGGGGGACTGAAAACCCTCAAACACATATTGCTCAAACTATATTGTTTATTTAAAAAGCCACTGAAGACATTAATATTCTTACCTTCGTGTGCCTTTGAGAGAGTGGGAGGTAGAGGAGGCATTGCTCAGCTTAATGGGCTATTAGTGTGAGGTAGAGGGGACATTGCTTGAAGTTAGGGGGTATTGGGGGATTTGTTTTTTATTTTATGTATGCTTAAAATAATTATTTATTTTAAAAGTCTAAAAAAAGTGTTTATTGTGTAAAATGATGTACATTGTAGAATACTGCACAAGTTGTTTTGTGGAATAAATTATAATGTTTTGGAAATTAAATTATTTTTGGATCGCGACTTAATGACCAAGGACAAATGTGGGTCCTGAGGTTCCACAGGTTGAGAACCACTGCATTTTTTTTAGACAGGTAAAACTTTATTTTGGTGGTATTTATTCACCACTGGGATTTTTATTTTTTTTCTATAAAGAAGAAAAAGTCCAAAAATTTTGAAAAAAATAAATCTTGGCCAAAATGTATTCAGCTATCTTTTTAGTAAAAAAAAAAACCTAAATTAGTTTATAACCCAAAATTATCATTTTTCAAAATTTTTTTACATTTTTATTTAATGTTTTTATATTATTATTTATGTGTTTTTTTAACATACTGTCGCCCTAGCAGTACAATGTCACCATAGTGACACTGTACTACTTGTGGGGGTGATGAAGACTTTTTTCTTTTTTTACACTGATTGCTTTTATACCCATAAAGGCTGTAATAGCAATCATTTCTCCTCTCTGGCTGCATTCTTGCAACCATTGAGAAATACTGTGTGAACTGTGATTGGTCACAGCTTGTCACATGGTACAAGACTGTTGTGAATAGCCCAGGAAGTGACAGTGTGTAAAATGATGTACATTGTAGAATACTGCACAAGTTGTTTTGTGGAATAAATTATAATGTTTTGGAAATTAAATTATTTTTGGATCGCGACTTAATGACCAAGGACAAATGTGGGTCCTGAGGTTCCACAGGTTGAGAACCACTGCATTTTTTTGAGACAGGTAAAACTTTATTTTGGTGGTATTTATTCACCACTGGGATTTTTATTTTTTTTCTATAAAGAAGAAAAAGTCCAAAAATTTTGAAAAAAATAAATCTTGGCCAAAATGTATTCAGCTATCTTTTTAGTAAAAAAAAAAAACCTAAATTAGTTTATAACCCAAAATTATCATTTTTCAAAATTTTTTTACATTTTTATTTAATGTTTTTATATTATTATTTATGTGTTTTTTTAACATACTGTCGCCCTAGCAGTACAATGTCACCATAGTGACACTGTACTACTTGTGGGGGTGATGAAGACTTTTTTCTTTTTTTACACTGATTGCTTTTATACCCATAAAGGCTGTAATAGCAATCATTTCTCCTCTCTGGCTGCATTCTTGCAACCATTGAGAAATACTGTGTGAACTGTGATTGGTCACAGCTTGTCAAATGGTACAAGACTGTTGTGAATAGCCCAGGAAGTGACAGTGTGTAAAATGATGTACATTGTAGAATACTGCACAAGTTGTTTTGTGGAATAAATTATAATGTTTTGGAAATTAAATTATTTTTGGATCGCGACTTAATGACCAAGGACAAATGTTGGTCCTGAGGTTCCACGGGTTGAGAACCACTGCCGTATGGGTATGCAGGTAACCTGACAGATCTGCAGGAGACCTACATGGCACCAGTGATCTGCCGATCGCTGATGCAATGCTTTAGGGTCCTTTCACACGGAGCGGACCTGTTTAGCGGATCCATCTCTACGCTGATCCCCACTGAGCAAGCAGATGACAGCTCTGTGTCTGCTCTACTGCTGAAGTGAAGACACAGAGCTGCTTGCTCTCCTCAATGGGCGGTTGAATGAGAAGTGGACCACCTGTCAGTTTTCATCTGACCCAATCCGACAGACAGAAGGGGAATTGGATCCCCATCTGTCCCTTTTTGGAGGATTAGATCGGATCGGATTGGATGGCGACGGGTGTAAACGTACACATGTCTGTTTATACCTGCTGCTCCATAGTGGTGGGGACCTGTTTACTGGATCTGCTTGCTCAGCAGGGGATCTCTCCACTGATACAAAAGAAGAAGTTGTGAAAAGAGATTCACAGGAAAGCAGCTAAAAATTTTTTACCCACATTGCCTTATATGGGCTAAGGGTTATGTCTCTTCCATATGGTGACTATATTAGCCATTTTGCATAGCGTGTTATCATAATACCTGATGGTACAATTTTTTGATATACCTCCTACTGGTAGTGTAACCAATGTGACAGTGCTGCAAATACATTAGACAGGTATTTGTCATTGTCTATGCAGCACATCCATATTTAGACCGGTCTTGATGTGGTTTTAATGTGGTTTTAGGTCTGAGAATATTGTCTCATACTGAGGTGATGGTGAACCGGGGTAATTACCCTATTGTCTACTATTAATGTTTAATAAAGCATCATTTTTGGAAATTTTTCTGAGTATCGTATTCTGTCCAAAATGTAGCTGCTTTCCTGTGAATCTCTTTTCACAACTTCTTCTTTTGTATGCATATTTTTTGGCTACTGGACGGAAGCCATCTATTGGGTGATACAGTAAATATCTATATGAACCTCTACCCCTTATTTTTCATTATCCGTTCTCTCCACTGATCCCCACTGAGCAAGTGGATGACAGCTGTGTGTCTGCTCCGCTGCTGCAGAGCAGACAGAGAGCTGCTCACTCTCCTCAATGGGCGGTCAGATAAAAGAGGACTGCCTGTCCATTTTCATCCAACCCAATCCAAAGGATGGAAGGGGAATTAGATCCCATCTGTCCCTTTTTGGCGCATTAGATCGGATGGCGGCGGGTGTAAACGGACACATGTCCGTTTATACCCGCCGCTCCTTAGAGGAGAATGGAGGTTCTGCTCGGGGCTGCCTGAAAATCGGGCAGGTGGACCCAATCGGAACGTCCATGTAAAAGAGCCCTTACAGGCTCCTGCAACCTAAAATAATAAATGCACATTTTTTTTACCTGCAGAAAAATGTGCAATTATTATTTTGGTTTAAAATCTTTTAAATGCTCACCTTTATTCCAGAGCTATCCCTGCAGTACCTTTTCTTCGCCAGAAGATGTCCTTCATCCTGCAAGTTAAATAATGCCCACAATAATTCAACCCTGAAGACTGAGCACATACAGTGAGTGCAGGGCGTCATGGGGAGGGTGTCACTACTGTGCCCTTCATTCCCAGTGTGCTGGTGCAGAGAGCAGAACTGGCATCATCAATGAGGTCCGACAAGGATGGAGAAAAGTCAGATACAACACTGCAGCTGGCCTGCAGTTTTCAGAAAAACACACAGAACCAAACAAAACTGCCAGTTGGAACCACAAGGGTTCAGGTTTAATCTGATGTTATATATTTTTGATGGGTTTGGGGTTTGGCTTCAGAAAAAACAATGTTTCTGGTCCTTAATGTTTATTTTTAGTACAGTCTAAAGTTTCCTTTTTGAGATGTGAATGTTCCGATATGTGGTTAGTCATATTACTGTAAATGTTACATTGGCAGAGCTGCAGCCTGTATGACCGACCACATCCGATTATCAAGCTAGATTTAAAAAAGGCACCCGATAATTAAATGCCAGCACATGACAAACCAGCCCGAGGGTTTACTACCAATGTTATTTAATTGGCTTTTTACACACTTTCTTGTTGCATCTACAATCTATACACATGAAGGGCAAATAGCTGCTGGAACCACTGAAACTGCAAGTCAAGTGAAGTGCAGCTCACAGCATCCTCACAGTGTTGTGGGCTTTTGAATCACGTCTCAAGAATATGACTTTTATCAAGACATAGTATTATATGGCAAACAGCTCAGCATAACCGGATGTTAAGAGTTAATTTTGTCTTGGTTGAACTACCAAGAATTCTAGTTAAAGAACTGGAGAGAATGGGTGAAGGGATTGTTTTTCTTTCCTCCTAGAGACAATACTATTTTAAAGTTCTACAGGTGATCAAACACCATTATTCAGACTTCAATAAGCAGGTAAACATATACAAGGTCTGGACAGGACAATAGAGGAACCAAACTGATTGTCTGAGAGCTTACCCAAACCTTGTAGAGTGTGATGAACCAACAGACCTCTGAAACTATTACCATATACTATTGTTCACCAAGGGTGAAAGCATTAACAATTGTTTACCATGAGCCCAATACAAGGGCCATGCAAATAGAGAGTTTTTTCCCTACACAGAGAAAAATGTTGATTCTGAAACAAAGGGGTGAAATTCAGGACATTTAAGTCTAAAAGTTCACTGTATATCATTACAAAAATGTATTACAAAAACAGATTATAAATAAGATGTCATAGACTTTAAACACCACTAAATACTCAGCAATGGGAACTATATATCACTAACTTGAGTATTGAGATGATGGGAAGTAAGATGTATTATAGACTAGCATTAGTTACATGTCTTATCAGGAAACAAACAGGATGGTACTTCAAGGAGGAATAACCGAATATACACCTATATTCCATGGTCCCTATTTAGAATAATATAGGTATCACTGCTATATCTGGATAGAGCCGTATATTTTATTCCTGAAATTACCTGAAGATTCCACCCAAGGTATGAGTCATCTCAAATACTCACATTGTTCTGTGATACATGACCGCCACCTGGCGGGCAGGTGAGAAATAGCTTATGTACACACATTTCTCAACTAGCCAATCAGGAAGCCTGGTGGGAAGGTATCTTAGAACAATGGACTAGTGGATATAAAAGCCCATGTGCTTTAAGAAAAAGGGGAGAACCCTCATAAAGACCTCATGGAAAGACCTGACATCTGAAGAAGATCTCTGCTGAAATAACTACTCTTCCATCTTTTTAAACTTCCTAAAACTTTAAACCTCTAAACTTATAACTTCCTACATTCTCCCCTATTGAATCTATCACTTGCCTATATATCAGTCTAAAGGCGTTCCACTGCCAGCTAAATCCACGGGAGAGTTGCCTAGTCTGACGTCCGGGTGTGGTGAGATGTTTATTTGATTTTGTATTAATTACTTTCTCTGTTGTGTAGAATCATAAAATTACCTTAGTGTATTACAACAATATTGGGTAGTTAGATATCTGTAGTCAGATACTGTGTTACTGTTAAAAAAAAAATTGTTTATTGCCATATTATAAATTTTTCCATATTTCATAATTTATTGAATATTAATAACCAGAGTATCACATATCAAGGGCTTACTTCTTGCAATCCTATGGCCACGGCGTGCGAGAATATAACCTTTGAGATATTCGAAATTATTAATTATTAATAAATTTAATAAATATCATATCATTTAAAAATTGTAATTGATGTAATTAGTTAGAAACTTGATTAGTGTGTCTTACATTGGTAGGATATATTTTTGATTGTGTGTACCAATATTCATTTATCACCAGTCTTTTGCGTTTTGTGTTAATGTATATATAATTTTTGTACATAAATAAATTGTTATATTTATCTATTATAAGGCAAATTTTGTGTGTATGGTACGAAATCATATTGGCTAAAAGAATTCAAGGTATAATAATAAGTGGTGATCAAATTATCAAAGTGTCCAAATTATTGGTTTACTAAATATTTGCCGTATTTTAACGGCTGGAGGCACTGTAATATTTCATCTAAGGGAAAGGGACACGCCCTTTATAAATAATATATATCCTTACATAAACCACCACGACATAAATTTGGAGGCACTGCTGAGATCCATAGAAATCGTACCATAACACAAAACGCACTGGTGATTGTATATTTGTACACTTTATCAAACATATATTTTGTATCAAAATGGCATCCAGTAATCACGGATCCACCTCTTCCAAGCATAACGAGGAAAATATGGCGGCTCAAGGCATTGAGCAGGAAGTTATGAAGCCAGCTCGGAAAGCTGCCGGTGCTTGGCAGAAGTATGTTGAAAATGAAGTAATAAATTATCTCCGCAAGAAATTGAATTTGGGGGATAGCAATAATGAATTTGTGGATGAAGAGAAAGAGCAGGCCATGAGTACCTTTGAGGACCTGTTCAACCAAAAGGGCCAGGTTGTTGGGTTTTTAATAGCATTTGCTGGAGCAGAAAGTGATAGAAGCCGTGACAGACTTCTCCTAGAAGCTTGGCCCATGTTATGGTTCATGACCGCTGGAGCTGCCCAGCGGACCATGACTCTAAGGGAAGAGTTGTCAGAGGCCCGCCTCTTGTTAGAAAGCAAAAATCAGGACATTGAGTCTTTGAAAGGGAAGCTTGGTCATGCCGGTGTTCGTTTAGACGAATCCGAGAAACATTATGATAGATTGGTCGGAGACTTTCGAAGTGCTCAAGACCTATATGAAAGAAACTTTCAGGAATTAAAACAACTTCAAAAGAAGTACCAGGACTTAAAAGATGAGGTGGAGTACTTCAGATCAGAGAGGTTATCTCCTGTCAAAATTAAAGTTCACCCAGGGGATAAGCATGACCAGTCAGAACTTACCTTGATAAAATCTGAGCAGAAAACTCTGGAGGAGCAGATTATAAGGTTGACGGCCCAAATAAATTCTGGGGTCCAAAGACGGACCAACCCAGTCAAGCCAGAGGCTGGTGAGCGGAGATACCCGCATCACAGCGAAGTATCTGATAGTGAGTCAGGGTCAGAATATAGGTCACCTCCTAAGCTTTCAAGATATACTCCAGAGCGCTCAGAAGAAAAGTATGAGGTTTCATATAGGCAGGAAGGGAAATCCCAGGGGTCATTCAGGAGATATGACACCCCAAAGGTCATTAAGTTCCTGAAGGACACTGTTCCTATGTTTTCTAAGAAAGGGTCCCTTGAGATCACCGAACACATGAGAACATATGAACAGACGTTAGAGATTCTGGGCATTAGAGATGACCACACCAAAATAGAATTGTTGCCATGGGTGTTTGAAGAGAAATACCGGCAATTCTTTGAGACTTTGAGGGCCTATTCCAATCAGTCCTGGAGAGAGGTTAAACATAAGTGCCACATGGAATTTGGGCCTTATAAAACTGTAACCTCTGCTAAGGCTGCGGCCTACAATTTAAAGTGTGGTCCTCACCAAAGCCCTGCAGAATTTCTGGCTGTCCTCAGAAATGCCTATTTCCTGGCTGAAAAGGATCCCAATCCTAACCAGCCAGAATTCAAGACACTATTCTATGAAGCATTACCTGCTTACATAAAATTGGGACTTGCAAAGGATTACAGAAAGGGATGCTCTCTTGATTGGTTGGTGAGAGAGAGTGACTATTTATTCTCGATCCAACAGTCCAGTGAGGGCGGGATAAAAAGAGAACCTAAAAATAGCCCCAAGATAGTAGCAGCCACTACCGTCTCCCCTCCAAATCCAAATTTGCAGGCAGAGAAGAAATCATATGCGGAAGTAGTCCGTGGGGGTAAAACCAATGGTTCCCCTAGATTTGTACCTCAAGCCCAGCAAGTGAAGGAGGTCCATAACTTTGCACCCCAAAACCAGTGGGTGAGAAAGGATAGACAAAAGCCAGGGAACTACGGTAGTGGAAGTGAGAAGAATAAAAAGTATGGTAAGGGCCAGTATAGTGATGAGAATCAAAGGAGGCAATGGTATCCTCAGAGGTTCTATTATCCTCGCCAAAACCAACATGGGAATTTTTATGGGAACCCCAATTTCAACAGGCCCCATAATTACAATAAGAATCCCAATTTTAATAAAAACTCCGACTTCCAAAGATTTCCTCCACGCCAAGAACACCCTCAGGCTCAAAGGGGGGATACAGTACCCCAGGCTCCCTTTAATAACAGGGAGACCCCAAAACCTCAGAGAGAACAATGGCGTCGGGATCAGAGCAGTAGTTCTGACTCTGAGTCTCATTACCAGTCTCGTCCAAAATACAAGCGCAAGTATAGGAAAAGGGAGAATCAACAGAATGACTCCTCTGAGCGTATTGGACAAATAGAGGCACAGGTCAGCAAAATGGCTGAACAAATGGACAGGCTTGTCACTCAATTTCCATCCAATCCTTTTTTAGGAGCAGCTCCTGTGACCAACCAAGGGTCACAGAATTAACAGGCAACCAAGCCTTAAACCAACAGGGGAGGACACTGAGTCAAATGACAGGAGATGTGTGCCCCGTCCCTGACACGCCTACTAATGGAGAAGCTAGTTCTCAGGCAAAGGGGGACCAGTTGTTGGTTATTAATGATTCTCCTGTTTTTCAGTGTCCATCTATTGCCCCTAATATAGTTGCGGCATCGGAAGTCGTCGGGATTGACAAGCCAGACGGAGCACCAACTTCTAGTTGTGCTTCTGTCTTGAGACAGTCCAAGAATCCCACCAGGGAGGATAAGGGTAATGTGTCCACTACATGCGGTGAGATAAGAGCTAGTCGCATGTTATTGAAGGGCCCACAGATCTTCAACCACACTAATTTCATGTGTGAGCTGACTGAATCTGATGGGAGATATTATGCCACGGTGCAGGTGCAGGATGCCAGTGATCTTTCGATTGTCGGCTTAATAGACACTGGATCCCAAGCAACCATCATGTCACAGGAACATTTTGACAAAGTGGCGAATGTCATGCCCACCAAGCCGAGACTTAAAAGTTTTGACAGCTCATTGATTGGTGTAGGTGGAGACCCGTTACAAGTCATGGGTACCGCCTGGATTAAACTGAAACTGGGTAATAAGGAACTGAGACACCCCGTCATCATTGCCAGCATCTCCCGGCACCACATGATAATTGGGATGGACTTCCTAAAAAGGCTGAACACCATAGTTGACTGTGTGAACCAAGTCCTGTGGTCACAGGTAAATACCCCAATTAAATATGGGAAACTTAAAACTCCCCATTCCCGACAACACTGCCACCTGGTGGAAGAAAGGCCTGGATCATTAGAAATCCATTTCAGGAACAGCCAACTTCCTGATGTAACGGTTATCAAACCTGATGACTGTAACCCTATCAGAAGAGATGAGGAACACATTTTTAGAATTCCCCAAGATAAAATAAAAGATATCTCCCTCCAAGATGACATCCTTACGATATCTTTTCATCAGGAGGATAAACCAAGAAAAGGGGGAGATCACACCCAATTCTTGACAGGTATTGAAAGGGTTAACAGCGACTTGTTTATCCCCATCCGGATAAATGGTCTTAATAGGTCAAAATATGCCAAACTAGATTTGAGACAGGAACACAGCTTTGTAAGCCATGGGCTGATAAAACACCTGACCGAAATGGAAATGATCCGTTTCTCCACACCTCAGCGTCATTGGATTTCAGACTCCCTTGATGACTCTGATGATCACAATTCAATGGCTAGGTGTCTCTTAAACGTCACTGTAGGAAACAAAACAGCCACCCATGTGTTCCTAGTCTTGGATAATCCCCAAACTAAAATTTATTTTGGCAACGATGTATTACATCGCTTTGCAATGCAAGTCGACCTAATTAATGACTGTTTATGGAGTCGACTAAAGGGGGACCCCGAAAAATACCAAAATCTGGACTTAGCTTTAAAATCCCAGCAACAGATGCCTTATGCTGTTGAAGTCCAGGTAGCCCAGAGGATTACAATTCCTAAGGGCATAAATAACTTCATACTCCCCATCCAAGTTAAAAAGGGACATAGACTGAAGGGGTCAGATGCATTAGTATGCCTCTCCCATAAAATGCAGGGGGAGGGACTGAACATTACACACACGCCCCTAGTCAACACACATCAATCCCCGATGTACATTTACATACATAATCTGTCCAATCAGGACATCGTCTTACCCAAAAAGACCCTTATTGGTCTAGCGGTAGAGACTGAATATTATACCTTTGGGGTTACTAACCAGGTGATTGGACTCATCCCCGATGAATATTTGTCGGAGGAACAATTAATTGAACAAACATTCCATTCATTACCAGAGGGTATTTTCACCATAGAGTCCATTTATCCATTCGATTCTAAAGATGGCACCTGTCGAGTCGAAGAGACATCAATTGTCTTTGATCACCCAATCAAAGAACAAGAGTACCCCAAAGAACCTGGATGGCAGGAGAACACACACACACATCACATACCCAATGACCTCACCACGAAACTTGAAGAGGCATATGAGATAGGTCAGCCGGAAAGCTTTCCTGGATTCAAGGAGTTAGTGGAAGAGATGGTGGCCCTCGCCGATGCATGTGCCAGTGATCTCGACCGACAATTGCTCCGAGAGCTTCTCCTTGAATTCCAAGAGATCTTTGCCAAGGATTCTTACGATTGTGGGACTACTGACCTACACATCGCTAGGATCCAAACAGATCCAGATGCCCCACCAGTATTCGTAAGACAGTATAGGTTACCATTAGCTTCCTATGAATCTCTAGCTGAGATTATCAGGAAGTTACATGAAAGGGGTATAATTAGGCCCATCCACAGCTCCTACAACCACCCGATCCTGGGTATTTTAAAACCCAATGGACAATGGCGTTTGTGCGCTGACCTCCGTCAGCTGAACAAACGTGTGTACATGTCAGGATGGCCTGTCCCATACATAGACCAATGTCTCGCCCAGCTCCAAGGATCCCAAGTTTTCACAGCCTTGGATTGTGCACAGGGGTATTGGACCATAAAGGTGAGCGAGGAAGACCAATACAAACTGGCCTTCAGTTTTGGGAATCGACAATATTGTTGGGTGAGAATGCCTTTCGGATTCATAAATTCCGGACATGAATTTGCTGTGTTCATGCACAAGGCCATGCCAGACGCCTTCGAAAGGGGGACGTTGGCATATGTGGACGATATCCTGATCAAAAGTACTGATATGGCCAAACACATTACAGAACTTCGGCATGTCCTGGGCCAATTAAAAGCAGCAGGAGTAAAACTGTCCTTACAAAAAGCCCAGTGGTGTCGCACGAAGGTAAACTTCCTAGGCCATGAAGTTACTGCTGAAGGTTTGAACCCACAAAAGAAGAAAGTTGAGGCGGTTCTGAATTGTAAAGTCCCTACTAACCTTAAAGAATTGAGATCATTCCTAGGTATGGTAAACTACTCGCGTAAGTTTATTGATAATTACGCCGAGATAAGCAAGCCGCTGCTTCACCTACTGAAGAAGGATGTCGAATGGTCGTGGGGTAAGAAACAGGAGGACGCCATGAAGGAATTAAAGGAACGTCTCACACAAGCCCCGTGTCTCGGATATCCCGAAGGGGGTAAAAATTTCTATCTAGAGACAGGGTTTACGCAGGTAAGTATGAGTTCTGTTCTTTACCAGAAACGTGATGATGTCAGTAAGGTGATTGCCTATGCCAGTAAAACTTTGTCCCCGGTTGAAGTAAAGTTCAGTGACTGTGAAAAAGCTCTATTGTCCACCGTGTGGGCATTACAGAATTTTCGCAGTTACATTCAGGGAGAGAGAATCATTGTTGAAACGGCACACCAGCCTTTACAGTATTTAAAGAGTGAACGTATCAAGGGAGGAAATGTGTCTAATAGCCGCATCACTGCTTGGACTTTGTCTTTGCAAGGGTGGCCTCTTGAAATTCGGTACAAACAGAACAAGGAAAGTCCAGTAGCCCAGGGCCTAGCCGAGCTCCATGATTGTTCCGCAACAACGCCTGTTATGGAGGCCCCGGACACTGACTTTCTGGAAGAACAACTGTTCTCTCCCTACAAGGTTTACGATGAAGAATACTGTAAACAGCTGCCGTGTGTATATGTGGATGGTTGTGCTTTTCATCACAAGGATGGGGAACAGCTCCAACTAGTGGCAGGTATTGGAATCGTTTGGACCCAAGGTGTCACCCCAATTTCTGTGGGCTACAAACTTGGACCAAAGAGCAGTCAGGTTGCTGAACTTACTGCAATCCTTAGAGCAGTTGAGATGGCTATAGAGTTCAACATCAAAGAGTGTGCCATCATAACCGATTCCAATTATGTCAGGAATAGTTTTGTGGAGTATTTCCCTAGGTGGAAGCGAAACAACATGAACAAGAGTAATCACAAACCCGTGAAACATGGTAAGCTCTTTTGTCACATCAATGAACTGGTAAGGTCCAATGATCTCACCCTGCACTTCAAGAAGACCAAAGGCCACTCCAAGGTTCTAGGTGCCGAGAAAGAAGGGAACGATCTGGCCGATTCTCTAGCCAAGGAAGGGGCAATCACCGGTGAACTGTTAGACATTGATCAATTTTTAGGTACCGTACAGGTTGAAGCTGTCACCAGGCAACAGGCCAGAACAGCTGGTGATCCGAATGCATTACAGTGGAGTCACGATTCTCCTAGTGAGGATTTAATTACTGCCCAAAAAGAAGACCCAATAATTGGCTTGTTTTATAGTCATATAGAAGATCCCAACCAAAATCCCATAAATAAGGAAGTATGTAGTGGGAAGGAGGATTTACGTATCTTAATGAAATCCAAATCCCAATTCTCTTTATACCAGGGATTGTTGATACGAACCTCAAAGGGTGGCGTACAACAATGGGTCGTCCCACTTAAATTTAGAGGTTTGATGCTACAGCATGCCCATGATGCTCCCACTTCCGGTCATCGTGGAGAGAAGATCACATATGAGATCCTGCGGGATTATGCCTACTGGCCTCATATGTTACGTGATGTGAAGGAGTACTGCCAAGGTTGCCTAATATGTCCCCAATTTCAACCTACCAAGCCAACTCACAGAGCACCTCTCCAGAAGAGGGGGATATGTATGCCTTGGTCAGACCTTCAGATGGATTTTATTGGGCCAGTAACAAAATCTTCACGAGGAAATCGGTATATGTTAACAGTTACATGTTTATTCACCAAGTATGTCGAATGTATACCAGCACCAAATAACAGCTCCGAGACATGTGCTGCATTGCTAATAAATCATGTATTTTCTCGTTTTGGTTTACCTCAGAGGATAGAGTCTGATAGAGGATCGCACTTCACTAGCGAAGTGATGGCCAAATTGTGGAAAATTTTGGGGGTTAAAAGGAAATTGCATATCGCCTATCGGCCAGCCTCTAGTGGTGGTGTAGAACGATACAATCAGACCATCGTTAATGTCCTTAAGAAATTTGTTAAGGAAACAGGCAAAGATTGGGATGTCAAGCTCCCGCTGGTCCTGATGGCGTTGAGGGCTACTCCGAATACAGTTACAAAAATGTCATCTTTTGAACTGATGACAGGTAGACGGATGGTACTGCCCCAGCACTTATTGTATCGCACCACAGATCAAAATTTGATCAATGCTACCACCACACACCAGTACATAGAGGATTTACGTAAACATCTGCAATATGCTTTTGCCTTTGCCCAGCGAAATTTGGAAAGAGCTGCAACTAGTGCTAAGACATACTATGATCTCAAAACCTCCAAGAAGGAATATGAGATTGGTGACAAGGTCTATCTATACAACTTTGCAAGAGACCAGATCAAGGAACGGAAATTCCTTCCATCTTGGAAAGGTCCGTTCTCTATCATTGATAAAATCTCTCCGGTCGCATATAAATTGCAGGTTACCCGGTATGGTGAAATCAGTGATAGATGGGTGCACATCAACCAATTACGTGCTTGCCATCCGAAGTCTCAATTGCAGTTGTTGGAAGACTAACCCACCAATTCCTATCTGGAGATATTGAGATCATTATTAAATTTCCTTTAAACATATAATTCATCTTTTGCCTTACAGGATCCAGTAACATAATTTTATGTATATCCCATACTTAAACTGTTCATTTTAATAATTTAGAAAGGAAGGCCCAGACTATGACCAGACCGGCGATCGGAGGTGTCAATGACCGGACCCTAGAAGGAAGCTATAATGTCCTGTGGGAAAGAACAGATGCCAGAGATCGATCCGGAGACGATAACCTGATGTCCCAGGCCACCAAGGGCCAGTCCAGAGGAAAAGACCCGCCTAGGAGACCGTCTAAGAGACCTGTCGTGCGGAGGACCCATGGACCCCAAGGTGGATGTGCCAGGCCAGGCCGGCCTCATCACAAGACCAGGATCGTCATCGGAAGTGTCCATCTAAAGACGCCGAGTCAAGTTGAGGAACAACCAGCATGACCGCTGCCATTTTATTATCGAAAATTTTTTTTTTGAATTTCATTCCCTTCACCAGAGAAGACGAACGATCACTCTAACCCAAAAGCCCCACTCATGTTTTTCGATACAGACACCCCTCTACGCGTGCCTATACCCCAAAAACAAAGGGGGATTTTGTTGTGGGCTTTTGAATCACGTCTCAAGAATATGACTTTTATCAAGACATAGTATTATATGGCAAACAGCTCAGCATAACCGGATGTTAAGAGTTAATTTTGTCTTGGTTGAACTACCAAGAATTCTAGTTAAAGAACTGGAGAGAATGGGTGAAGGGATTGTTTTTCTTTCCTCCTAGAGACAATACTATTTTAAAGTTCTACAGGTGATCAAACACCATTATTCAGACTTCAATAAGCAGGTAAACATATACAAGGTCTGGACAGGACAATAGAGGAACCAAACTGATTGTCTGAGAGCTTACCCAAACCTTGTAGAGTGTGATGAACCAACAGACCTCTGAAACTATTACCATATACTATTGTTCACCAAGGGTGAAAGCATTAACAATTGTTTACCATGAGCCCAATACAAGGGCCATGCAAATAGAGAGTTTTTTCCCTACACAGAGAAAAATGTTGATTCTGAAACAAAGGGGTGAAATTCAGGACATTTAAGTCTAAAAGTTCACTGTATATCATTACAAAAATGTATTACAAAAACAGATTATAAATAAGATGTCATAGACTTTAAACACCACTAAATACTCAGCAATGGGAACTATATATCACTAACTTGAGTATTGAGATGATGGGAAGTAAGATGTATTATAAACTAGCATTAGTTACATGTCTTATCAGGAAACAAACAGGATGGTACTTCAAGGAGGAATAACCGAATATACACCTATATTCCATGGTCCCTATTTAGAATAATATAGGTATCACTGCTATATCTGGATAGAGCCGTATATTTTATTCCTGAAATTACCTGAAGATTCCACCCAAGGTATGAGTCATCTCAAATACTCACATTGTTCTGTGATACATGACCGCCACCTGGCGGGCAGGTGAGAAATAGCTTATGTACACACATTTCTCAACTAGCCAATCAGGAAGCCTGGTGGGAAGGTATCTTAGAACAATGGACTAGTGGATATAAAAGCCCATGTGCTTTAAGAAAAAGGGGAGAACCCTCATAAAGACCTCATGGAAAGACCTGACATCTGAAGAAGATCTCTGCTGAAATAACTACTCTTCCATCTTTTTAAACTTCCTAAAACTTTAAACCTCTAAACTTATAACTTCCTACATTCTCCCCTATTGAATCTATCACTTGCCTATATATCAGTCTAAAGGCGTTCCACTGCCAGCTAAATCCACGGGAGAGTTGCCTAGTCTGACGTCCGGGTGTGGTGAGATGTTTATTTGATTTTGTATTAATTACTTTCTCTGTTGTGTAGAATCATAAAATTACCTTAGTGTATTACAACAATATTGGGTAGTTAGATATCTGTAGTCAGATACTGTGTTACTGTTAAAAAAAAAATTGTTTATTGCCATATTATAAATTTTTCCATATTTCATAATTTATTGAATATTAATAACCAGAGTATCACATATCAAGGGCTTACTTCTTGCAATCCTATGGCCACGGCGTGCGAGAATATAACCTTTGAGATATTCGAAATTATTAATTATTAATAAATTTAATAAATATCATATCATTTAAAAATTGTAATTGATGTAATTAGTTAGAAACTTGATTAGTGTGTCTTACATTGGTAGGATATATTTTTGATTGTGTGTACCAATATTCATTTATCACCAGTCTTTTGCGTTTTGTGTTAATGTATATATAATTTTTGTACATAAATAAATTGTTATATTTATCTATTATAAGGCAAATTTTGTGTGTATGGTACGAAATCATATTGGCTAAAAGAATTCAAGGTATAATAATAAGTGGTGATCAAATTATCAAAGTGTCCAAATTATTGGTTTACTAAATATTTGCCGTATTTTAACGGCTGGAGGCACTGTAATATTTCATCTAAGGGAAAGGGACACGCCCTTTATAAATAATATATATCCTTACATAAACCACCACGACAACAGTAACATTGCATGCAAGAAAACAAAAATATACCTCTCAACTGTCTGTGATGGAAACGAGGGACACCTATTAGCAAAAGTATGTTGGCATAGGAAATGCCCCCCCGCCAGGCCCCCTTAAAGGAGAATTGTACAAAAAAATGGTTGGCTAAACACACAAGAAATGTTTGGACCACTACTTTTCATTTCTACTGACTGGAAATTTTTGGCGGAAAAGTTTAGCACTGTAAAACACTTTTGATAGATAAATAGTGCATTTTATATAAAACTCTATCGATCAGACTAAAATGAGGGACAAATGGGGAGGAAACAGGGACAGGGAGACAGCCCCCCGAAATCAGAGACAGTTGGGAGCTATGCAAAAAATATCCATTGCTGGGGTAGGACATGAGGGGAAATCTCTCCAACATAAATCACAATACCTATATCTAGTAGAATGGGGAAGGGTTGGAACCAATGTTAGGATTTGATTGGAAGCTGTGACCTCATTGGGGAAATATCCCCTTAATTCCTGTACTGGTGTGACAAATCCACTTAAAAAGGAAGGGATGATAAATCTATCCATTAGACACGGATGGCAGTAAGAACTTTAAAAGGCTTTCAAACCCCTTCTCTATCCAAAACAAAAAAAATAGGTTAGGGTTTAAGGTCACACTAAACTCAAAGAAAAAAATCTATTCAATTATGTATTGTGAAAGAATCTGTAAACCCAACATGTCATATTCCTGATATGAGCCTGCTGTACCATCCTGTTCTCTTCGTATTGTTTCCTATGTGTGTAATCCCCGGTCGTCCTGCCAGTCCCTTTGCTTTCCTATTAAAAACTGACCACACTAGGCATGGGAGCCATGTGTGGTCAGTGTTCTGGCTGTGCTGTAAACTCAATGTGCTCTTCTCCAGTGATCAGCCTTATGCTGACATGCCCCCCCCCCCAACCCTGCACAGCCTTTCACTGGGTAGATCAGTGTCTGCAGTTTCTCCTCCCTCAGCTCCTTATGCGGCTGAGAACAGAAGGAATGTGATCACTATACTCCAATGTTTTGCCTTTCGTTTCTATTTTAAACTGAATGGGTTGTTTTATATGGCGAAGGTTTACATATACTTTAACTTGAACCACTTCACGTTCGGACAATTTCACCCCCTTACAATCCAGGCCATTGTTCAGCTTTCAGCACTGTTGAATGACAATTGCGTGGTCATGCAACACTGTACCCAAATGGAATTTTTAGCATTTTTTTTCACACAAATAGAGCTTTCTTTTGGGGGTATTTAATCACCACTAGGCTTTTTTGCTATGTAAATAAACATATACATTTTTTGCTTCATTTTTGTTATAAAATTTAATATAAATAATCTTTCTTCATAAATTTAGACCAAAATGTTTTCTGCTACATTTTTTGGGTTAAAATAACCAAAAACAGTGTATATTATTTAGTCTGTGTGAAACTTATAGAGTTGAGACCCTAAAATGCCGGATGCTGGTATGACGTAGGCAATAATCACGATGTTGATATGGGGTATAGTGTTGATCAGGACACTGGGATTTGGAGGTGATCAGGGCAGTGGTACAGTGTATGGCAGTGATCTGGACACTAGTATGGCATATGGGGTGATCAGAATGCTGGTATGAGCTATGGCGGTGATCAGAATGCTGGTATAGCATATGGGGTGATCAGAATATTGGTATGGACATGATCAGGATCCTGGTATGGGGTATGGCGGTGATTAGGATCCTGGTATGGGGTATGGCGGTGATCAGGAAGCTGGTATGGAGTATTGCGGTGATCAGGATGCTGGTATGGGGTATGGCGGTGATCAGAACGCTGGTATGAGGCATGGCGGTGATCAGAACACTGGTATGAAGTATGGCGGTGACCAGAATGCTGGTATGGTGTATGGCAGTGATCAGGATGCTGGTATGGTGTATGGCGGTGACCAGAATGCTGGTATGGTGTATGGTGGTGATCAAAACTCTGGTATGGGGTATGGTGGTGATCAGAATGCCTATATGGTGTATGTCGGTCATCATAATGCTGGTGTGGGGTATGGAGGTGATTAGAACGCTGATATGGGGTATGGTGGTGATTAGGATGCTGGTATGGGGTATAACGGTGATCAGGATGCTGGTATAAGCTATGGCGGTGATCAGCATCCTGGTATGGTGTATGGAGGTGATCAGGATGATCATATTGGTTATGGCGGTGATAAGTATGCTGGTATGGGGTATGGCGGTGATCAGCGTGCTGGTATGGCATATGGCGGTGATCAAGGCGCTGGTATGGTGTATGGCGGTGATCAGGACACTGGTATGGCGTATGGTGGTGATCAAGGGGCTGGTATGATGTATGGTGGTGATCAGGACATTGGTATGGTGTATGGCGGTATTTTTGTGAGCACTAGGACAGTTAACAGGGGCTGGCTGCATTTTTTTATTATGATTATACTGGGACAGCGATCACGGACACTGGGGTGGCTGTCATTTTCTATTGTTTACTATGTGATTGCTGTGATTGGACACCGCAATCACATAGTAAAATGCCATGTGACCACCTGGACACAGCGGTAATGTGATCTGCCGTGTCCAGTTGACACACAGATCACCGTGCTCCCAGGTGCGCGCTCTGTGAGCCGTACAGTAGCCTCCAATGTGGGCTGTTGTACAGGTACGTTAGCCCGTATCGGCGCTGCATCCCATCCAACGTCTATAAGCAATGGGCGGACGGGAAGCAGTTAAAAAGTACCTTCTATTGCTCTTAGCAAATTGTGTTTGCTGCTGTGATCTGACCTCCTGTTAGATGATGGCTATGTTCTGGCTGTGCTGTAAACTCAGTGTGCTCTTCTCCAGTGATCAGCCTTGTGCTGACATGCCCCCCCCAACCCTGTTCAGTCTCCATGGTCCCACTGTATGTAGCAGAAAAGTCACCCTCTCTTGTTCACTCCCAGGAAGGACTATGGGATTTGTAGTGTATAGAGCAGTGCACATGACCACAACCAGGGGCGGACTGACAATTCATGGGGCCCCCGGACAATAGGGGATCATGGGGCCCCTGTGTCCTTGCCCAAACTCAAAAAAGCCTATGAAAAAGGTACCAGGGGCATCTCATGGGGCCCCCTACTGACCCTGGGCCCTCGGGCAGTGCCCGAGTTTCTAAATGGTCAGTCCGCCCCTGACCACAACTAATGTGCACTGCTCACTCCAAACAAACAGATGTAAGGGAAAAAGGAGAGCTTTGGCAGCTCACGGAGACATCAGAAGCAGGCAATAAAACAGAGTAAGAAATGATTTCATGGAAGAATAGGTTACAAGGTCATTAAGCAGTGGATGTGTATAGATTTATTTTGGAGAATAAGGATATGGTTTAATGTCACTTTAAGACATAACTACATGACAATTGAATATTGTACATACAGTATACCTAACCATGCTTGAGTCATTTATACATACATCATAAAAGAGCTATTTCCTAGTGGGGCTGTGTGCAAAGTGAGCCTCTAATGTTAGATATAGAACTTCAGATGATATGTTCTGAATAGGCATCTTAGGCTCCATGTACACGGGGCGTTTGGAAAACACTTCTGAACGATGGAAACTGACTGCTGGAAAATGTAGGTTAAAAAACGTGTGTTGAGCCGCGTTTGTATACCGCATTTATGAGCATTTTTTGCGTTTAGAAGCATTTTTTTAAGATAACCTCAGGAGACCTTCCAAAATGCCCAGAATGCACTGAAAAATAGTAAAAACTTAACTGTTTCAGACATTTTGAGAGAAATAGAGAGAGAAGAAGCAGAGAGAGCAGTATTTGTTGAGATTAGCTGTGTTTTTTTTTTTTGTGGTGTTTGGATGTGTTCCAGCTCATTTCTGTGCAGAAATTCTTGCAGCAGTGTCTAACATATTTTCTTTCATGCGAAACCTAAAAGTATGGTGTACCAGGTCCATTTGAGTACTGGGAAAACGCTTTGCATGCATTTTTCATGATGAAACAAGGCTCTGGACAGCATCTGGATAAGTTTGCACGCGTTTACAAGCATTTTGCGTTTGAAACACTGATAACATCTATTGCTTCTGCGTTCAAAAAAAAGACTGTAAACTCCACTGCCTGTAAACGACGATGTGTACATGGATACATAGGAAAACATTAGGGAGAGTTCAGGGGCTGCTGAAAAAACCGCTGAACAGTTAAACGTGAGTTTATCAGCTGCAGTGTACATGGTTTAAGGTATAACGGTGATCAGGATGCTGATATGGCTAACATATTTTTTTTAATGCGAAACCTCAAAGTATGGTGTACCAGGTCCATTTGAGTACCGGGAAAACACTTTGCATGCATTTTTCATGATTAAAAAAGGCTCCGGACAGCATTTGGAACTGGAAGAGTTTAAAACATTTTCCAAACGCATATGCTTATTATTATACAGGATTTATATAGCGCCAACAGTTTGCTCAGCGCTTTACAATATAACGGGAGACAATACAGCAACAATACAGTCTCAATACAAGGGGGATAGGAGGGCCTGTGCCTTGGAGCTTACAATCTAGGATATAAACACGGCTATCCGCGTTTACACGTGTTTACAAGCGTTTGGCATTTAAAAAGGCTGATAAAATATACTCCTGAACGCGAAAAACGACTGTAAACTCAACTGCCTGTAAACGACAATGTGTACACGGACACATAGGAAAACATTAGGGAGAGTTCAGGGGCTGCTGAACAAAAAAACAGAAAAGCTCCTAAACGTGAGTTTATCAGCTGCAGTGTACATGGAGCCTTAGACTGGTATATCTCAAGAATGACCTAATGAGTCTCATAGGGCCACATCATCCATGGTGCAGCAAATATAATGCCATTGACACGGGGGTTTGCAGGCATAGAGCAAGTGCATAAAGAACACCTGACCTACCTGCTTGTCCTGGTATTATTGTTGGATCCTATTATTGAAACTATTGAATCCAGTAGACCAGCATGGAAGCCTGATAACTAGCATTTTAGAAGGGGAGAATGGCAGCCCCTGTGTTTCAGGTTTTCATAGCTAGCCATTGAACAATCCATTTTATTTCTTTGTTCAGTTCCATTGAGACAAAACAAAACCGGCCAGCTGTATGACTTATATACAATAACTTTATTCAGAAAAACTTTCAGGTATGTCACAAAAACTTCATTATACTCTTTTTTTTTTTAGTTTAATTTTTACTTACAAAATACAAAGCAAAAGATATAAAACTATATAAAACAAACAAAAATGAAGATTTTACTTAGTAAATATTGTACAATTTTCAGAGACAGGTGGTGTAAAGTGACAGTTTCACAAAGCCGCAGATAGAAGCAGGTGGTGCACACATCTGTATGTGACGCGGTGTCCTACTTCTACATAAAAACGATAACAATGGATAAAACTTGCATGACTTACAGCCACCAAACAAAGAGAAATGCCTTCTAAAGCTGGGCATAGACTGCTCAAATGTTACCCATTCAGCCTGCAAGAGACAGAGAAAAAAAATCACTTGATTCCCCCATTGACACTGAACATGGATGGAGGGGTCTTGACTGTGGTCACTACTGCTGACACTGCCAGTGACAGCTTCCTATAGGATGCAGCTATTGTTTGAAATATAATATTCCACCCAGCTGAGGCAATATTAAATCAACTTTTGTCAAACCAAGTGGTGCAGGGCCACCTATAACTAAAATTTCGGCCGATTCCTGTCTTACACAGTTGCACAGACTCGTAATCCTGTACTGAAATTGCTTACTCTGATTTGACTGCACGCTGTGAGCTTTCCACTGTGTACTTTGGAAGCTGCAGCAGCTCAGATTGAGCCCACCTCAGTTTCTATCTGGAGGTCATCCAGCACCATCTAACTCATTCCTCACCACTTTCATTTATTGCATTCCATTTTTGTTAATCATGGAGGCTCAGTATCACATGTGGGTGTTACCATGATATTTTCGGGAAGCTACATACAGCACCCTGCTGTCCCCTACCACCAGCCATGATCTGCCTACGTTGCGTAGTAAAGAGACTCATTGATGACATTACTATGTCTAAAATAAGACATGTTCTGGAGGGGGGTGGGGGGGATGAACCAGAGAAGGCAAAATATAAGCAGGTCAGACTTCAGCTTTAAGGCAAACTTCTGCATTCCCAATTCAGCAACAGCTTCTGATACTTTATCATCTGGATCTATTAGTACATATGTCACTGGTAATGGATACAACTAGTAGTGGCACCTATTTATCTCAACACAAGATACTGGAAAGCAAAAACATTTATTTACACAGAGCACCAGATTTACAAAAAAACACGACCCCCCCCCCAATCCTGCCCCTGGCTACACTCTCAGGCACAATGGTTCCTCACCCTTTAAATTTCGTGCTCTTGAATCCCACCAATTCATGCCCCTTACCTCCTTGGATAAATTATGCAGGTACTAGAATTTGCATTTGTCCACCCCAGGGGTGAACTGACCATTTGGAAACTCGGGTACTGCCCGAGGGCCGGGGTCAGTAGGGGGCCCCATGCGATGCTCCTGGTACCTTTTTCATAGTCTTTTTTTAGTTTGGGCAAGGACACAGGGGCCCCATGATCCCTTATTGCCCGGGGGCCCCATGAGTTGTCAGTCCACCCACCCCAGTCTAGCCATTTCAGATTCTGATGCCACCCTTTTCCTAGGTATTCTGTTATTGGCTCCTCTTCTGAGCCATGATTTTACTTCAAGCAGAATTACCAACTGGATAATTTAAATTGGAAGTATATTAGACGAGCACAGTATAAATGCTAATCCAATCCTGCAGAAATTAGTCAATTGAAAGCAATGTTAGTGACACCAGTTTCTAGCAACTCAGTTCACTGCAAAAATACCAATTGAGCCTACAGAATGACCTCCTCAGTTGTTTAAAATTGTCAGGCACACTTTAATAAGGCAACAAAACACATAAATAACCTGTACACAATGAACCAGATAAGATTTTAGTCCTCATACTAATCATGAAAAATCTAAGAAGGTTGTCAGCAAACAGGCAAGCGTTGAGGAGATCGACTACAATTACTTCTTGTATTTGTTCATGATGTTCATTTGACCATTCTTTTCATCCAAGGGCCTAGAAAACCGATAATATTTCATCATGTCATAAATTTTTTTCTCCTGCAATGACATATTCTACAATGCCCTGCGGGAGAACTCTGACCATCTTACATAAAATTGTTGGTTCTTGGGACATCAACACTTATTATTTACCTATGATATGCACTTTTTATACTTCATGCATGTCTGAGCTCCTCCATGCAGTCGGCAACCAGGGGCGGACTGACCATTTGGAAACTCAGGCACTGCCCGAGGGCCCGGTGTCAGTAGGGGGCCCCATGAGATGCCCCTGGTACCTTTTTCATAGGCTTTTTTGATTTTGGGCAAGGACACAGAGGCCCCATTATCCCCTATTGCCCGGGGGCCCCATGAGTTGTCAGTCCGCCCCTGTCAGCAACTGTCATAGAGTTATATTACCAGCCACTAGAGATGGATGAAGTGGATGGACTAACTCATATGATGTACTGGTTGGCACGTTCACAGCCGCCCATGCTGTCTAAATCCCTGAGAAAGTAATTGCTAACTGAAGCCAGGCTTCTCAATTTACAAAGGATCTTAAGGGTAAAGGAAGCAATGGAGACAGTTGTGATAAATGGTAGGTAAATGGATTAAGTATATGGAAATCTACTGATTATGACTGGTGTAGCACCTTCCTAGTTAGTGCAGGTCGATAGGCAAATTTAATTTAGCTCCTCTGTAATCAGCATAGCAGGGGTTGATTGTTGTAGTTTGCTCAGTATCTCCAGCCGGCCATAGATGGAGAAATTTTCTTTCCTACAACCATGGGTAGCATGAAAGACAATCGCTTGACTGCTCCATCAACATAGTCAGTGTTGATTGGAGAATCCCTCCTGTGGGGCCATTGTGTTTTCCTGGCAAGGAGGGGGGAGGGAGAACACAGTGATTACTGCTAGTAGTTATAATAGCCACTAACAATAACTGCATGTAAAATCCGGCAGGCTGGTTCTACCCAAATTGATCAGTCGATCAATTTGGGTACATGTAGCCTGCCCATATATGGTTAGAATCTCGGCCGGTTCCTGCTGAACCAGCTGAGATTCAATCTGTCTATGGTCGGCTTAACAGGCTGCTGCTCTGATTACTTCCCACCAGGGGCGGACTGACCATTTGGAAACTCGGGCACTGCCCGAGGGCCCGGGGTCAGTAGGGGGCCCCATGAGATGCCCCTGGTACCTTTTTCATAGGCTTTTTTGAGTTTGGGCAAGGACAAAGGAGCCCCATGATCCCCTATTGCCCGGGGGCTCCATGAGTTGTCAGTCCGCCCCTGCTTTCCACTGTATTCTACAGAATTGTAGAATCATAGTGGGAGGAAGAACAGAGTCAGAAACCTGAATATTTATGAGGAATCCAGCCAATCCTTGATGGAAGATGGGGGGGGGGAGCAGGTGGCTTGAAAGCCCATAAATAGTCTGAGACCTGAGGAAGAAAGAGAGAGTTCCTTGGTCCAGTCCTGCTGGAATATACCCCTGTGCAGGGGCTCTGCCCAAGGATTATTGGAGGTGCCACCTAGAGGACATTGAGGTCCCAGCCTATGCCTTAGACTATTTGCAAAGCTTTGTGCTGGAATCAGTTTGAGCCTGGAGAAGATCACTGGAAAGTGCAAGGAGAAATTTGGGGGAGAAGTGTCCAGCTGTCCTGTGGTGGATTGAGTCTGTGTCTGCCTGGTGAATATCGAATGGAGGCAAATGATGTTCCTGTGGCATTGTGAGTAGATGGACTACTGTAAGTGCGAGAAGTTAGTGACTGTATAGCTTTTGGTCTTTTGGGTGAAGTCATAGTGAACAGTCAGCATTCGAGATTCTGTGTGACATTATGTGCAGCTCAGCAAGATAGAGAACAGTCCTCAAAGAGTTCAGTTCACCAACTTTAGGGTATTCCATTCTCCCTTCACCCCATCCAAGTTCAGTATTACAATAAACTCTAAAAAGACATCTGCAGACTGTTCATTTGATCCAGAGAGAGAGAGTATGGAGAAAATGCTGTGTGCACTGGGGGAAAGAAACCAAGTTGATAAGTGACTCCTCAAGGTGCACTACACGTAGCAAAACTGACAGGGTAGGTGATGCTTCATAAAAGTTTCAAAACCATGGTACCACAGGGCCTCACAACATTCTCACTGAAATTTGCGTCAGAATATGGAACTTGTTTTGCCATGCTGTACTTTATGGGCATGTGTAGGAACTGGAATTTGATGCTGATAGAAGTTTGAAACATCAGTTTGTGTGAACCAATATTCAAACTATGTGTCTGTCCAGACAAATCTATTTTTTAAACTTTTTAACAGAGCTGAGAAGAGTTAGAACCCTTGTCAGCCAGGCTTACACAGCCAGCTAAGCAAAAATGACATTGTAGGGTGTACACCCTATGGGCTTATGCAAAGTCTTGCTTGGTATACATCGAATCCTGAAGCAATCCTGAAATGACTCATTTTCCAATGTAACACAGTGCCAATGGTTCAAGCACCATCTACTCTCTCAGTCACGCTGCGTAGGTACATATAGGCTACGAATATATATAAACAGTGCAGTGCTAAAATAAATGTGAATAAATAAATAATTCAAAAATACAAAAAAACCCAGTGCACAAAGGGGTTAAACTATTATAAAGTGCAACGCGTGCATTCCCTACGGGAATATTAAATGTGTAAAGGTAATCAGTGTCCTACCAACACTCAAAAAATCCAAAAAATCAAATAATCACTCTACCGTGATACATATAAAATTGCACAATGACAAATACAGCAAATCAAATGTCCATGAAAGTGCTCAAAACACAATATTCATGCAAGTGCTGCTAGGTGTCCACTCCATGCAAATCCTTTAGTGGCCGAAGTGCTCCCTCACCTCCTTGAATCGACCCTACAGGGTCAGCTCGCTCTGAGACTTAAAACCCCTCTGATTGGCAACAGGATCCTGTCCAAATCCACTCCCAAGTCCTCCGATCCTTATATGTACCGCTGTGTCAGCAGCATCCCCTCCGGATCATATGCAAACAAAGACCCTTCATAGCGTAAAACTGCATTTTATTTGGGTGAAAACAGTAAAGAAAAAATGCCCACTCACATGCTCTTTCTCCTTTAACACAGCTCTTTACCTCATGCTATAGATGTATTGCATGGGTATTGATACAGGGATTTCAAATATGACCCCCATGCCAGAAGTGACGTCACCGCGCACCCGGAAATGCCTCTTCGCGTACCGACGTGTTGCGTCACACTGGACACGTGACTTCCTCTGGGTGCGCGGTGACATCACTTCCGGCGTTGGGGTCATATTTGAAATCCCTGTATCAATACCCATGCAATACATCTATAGCATGAGGTAAAGAGCTGTGTTAAAGGAGAAAGAGCATGTGAGTGGGCATTTTTTCTTTACTGTTTTCACCCAAATAAAATGTGGTTTTACGCTATGGAGGGTCTTTGTTTGCATATGATCCGGAGGGGATGCTGCTGACAGAGAGGTACATATAAGGATCGGAGGACTTGGGAGTGCATTTGGACAGGATCCTGTTACCAATCAGAGGGGTTTTAAGTCTCAGAACGAGCTGACCCTGTAGGGTCGATTCAAGGAGGTGAGGGAGCACTTCGGCCCCTAAAGGATTTGCACGGAATGGACACCTAGCAGCACTTGCATGAATATTGTGTTTTGAGCACTTTCATGGACATTTGATTTGCTGTATTTGTCATTGTGCAATTTTATATGTATCACAGAGTGATTATTTGGATTTTTTGAGTGTTGGTAGGACACTGATTACCTTCACACATTTAATATTCCCGTAGGGAATGCACATGTTGCACTTTATAATAGTTTAACCCCTTTGTGCACTGGGTTTTTTTTTGTATTTTTGTATTATTTATTTATTTACTTATTCACATTTATTTTAGCGCTGCACTGTTTATATATATTTATACACTTTACTCACATTGGTAAGAGGTTAGTGTCAGCAGCTTGAGTGGTGGGACCCCATTTTATCGCAGGAGGTTTTTTCTGATATAGGCTACGATGCATCCCTTTTCCTTCCAAGGCATTTACTGACCCAGAGCCGGTGAAATAAAGAAATGAAACTTATTTGCTTTAAGATGCTGTGTGGTCATTTACAACAATAAGCCACATCCTGCCTGCACCTTGTGGTTAGGTTATTTTTTTGGTTTTGTGACCCATGACTATAATGACACTTCTGGCAGGGTTTGTTTCTGCTGATAATGCAAGCAAATGGAAAATGAAAAAGGTCATTGATTTTTTTCCCCATGAGTGATAATGCTATGGTGTAGTGTAAAAAAACAGGAAATGGTCAAACTTCATCACTTTGTTCCACATACATTATGGTTTCCTTTTTATTCCTTAGAGACACCTACAGGGATGCTTTAAATGAGATCTGTAAGAACATAGTGCCTAGGGCACTGTGTGATCTGGTAGAATCATAAGGTGTTTTTTCAAGCATATGCCAGGGCAAACTAGAAACAAATGTGCAATACACCTCTGCAGTACATGCACATTTGCCCATGTTTTATCCCTGCAAGTACAATAAAATACCTTTCCTGATGGCTCCATGTCAGCACAGCTCATCAGGAAAGGAAAAAAAGGAAAATTACGGTAAGTATCTAAAGGTAAAAGAACTCAGTGAGCGCTCAAAATACAAACTCATAAAAACAGCTATGCATGGTAAAGGAAACCATAAACCTTTCAAGAGACATATATATATAGGATAAGTGCAGCGCTAAATATAATCCGAACAAATGTATGGTAGCAATGTTCATAAATGGTTAATAGTCCACAATACAAGAGCTCAAAGGTGATATACTATTCCCACAGTCGTAGCTTTTGTAAGACTCGGTGAGGGGCAGGGTATGTATAAAATGCGCACTCACCAGACACGCAAAGGAAATGCGCAATGTATCAACAAAACGGAGGTCTGCCAGGGGGTCCCTTTCAGGATATGAATAGAGTCAGCCTGGGATGGATGAACATCATCTGGATATATACTCTCAAACCGGAGGTCCACTTTAAGGACAGGGCTGCAGCCTCTTCAGTACAGTGGAATAGTCACCAGGGGTAGCTCTGGGGGATTAAATGCTCAATACAGAGTAACAGATGGAAATACCCATAGTGTAGTATTGTTCGAAATATTTAATGAAGGATGTTATAAAGCAGCAGAAATAAATATCCTCATACCTGTAAGTGCTGTACGCCAAACATGTGCCGAGACGTTGTGTCAAAAAACAATAGGCAGGAATGAGTATTGCGGCAACAAGCTGCTATGAGCACTAACCAACTGGTGATCAAATGGGGCCGCCGGATCTCCGTGAGCCGGCGATGTGACGTCAAAGCTTGCAGGCTCCTCCAAGACGCTTTTTGTACACTAGTACATCTTCAGAAGGGGAGTGCCATGGCTGGTTAGTGCTCATAGAAGCTTGTTGCTGCAATACTCATTCCTGCCTATTGTTTTTTGACACAACGTCTCGGCACATGTTTGGAGTACAGCATTTACATGTATGAGGATATTTACTGTATTTCTACTGCTTTATAACATCCTTCATTAAATATTTCTGACAATACTACACTATGGGTATTTCCATCTGTTGCTCTGTATTGAGCATTTAATACCCCAGAGCTCCCCCTGGTGACTATTCCACTGTACTAAAGTGGACCTCCGGTTTGAGAGTATATATCCAGATGATGTTCATCCGTCCCGGGCTGACTCTATTCGTATCCTGAAAGGGACCCCCTGGCAGACCTCCATTTTGTTGATACATTGCGCATTTACTTTGCACGTCTGGTGAGTGCGCATTTTATACATACCCTGCCCCTCACTGAGTCTTACAAAAGCTACGACTGTGGGAATAGTACAGTATATCACGTTTGAGCTCCTGTATTGTGGACTATTAACCATTTATGAACATTGCTACCATACATTTGTCTGGATTATATTTAGCGCTGCACTTATCCTATATATACGGTTAGTATCTGTCATTCCCTTTTCCATTTTTTTGTGGACTGAATGGTGTCAGCCCTGCCTAGTTTTTTTTTTTTTCTTGCTAACTACTTAACCACTCCCACTGTCTTCATCTTCAAGGTATGGGCACTAATTGAGTTGTAGTCCTAGGAATAGCCTTTTTTTTTAAAAAATAACAGGTAGAGAGCACAGGGGCAGAACAGCTCTGAATTTCAGATCAACAGTTTTTTTGCACGTACAAAACAAATATGACAAAATGCTTCAACTTGTATATTTAACAGACCAAAAGGAAGCAAATGAGAGACGTTTCATTTTAGAGTCCACAAACACTTTAAAAGAAGGGCATATACGCAGATTTGCCAGTGAACTGCTTAAAGCCTAAGTGTGGCTATAATTAAATACAGAAAAATCAGCATAAGGGCCATAACTTTCAGTCAGTAGGATGTGTTCCTTGTCCTGATTCCTCTTTTTTTAGTTGAAATCCTCACTGTCCTTGCCCCACCCCACTGCCATAATATTTAGGTGTGGCAGGGGTTAATACAACTAATGGACTGTCACAGGCTCTCATCAAGAGAACCCAACTATGCCCAGCCATTCTGCCAAGCCTGCTCTATTCATAGACGCCGTACTACAGCTTCTATGAATGGAACAGAATCCATGAATGCAGAGGACACAGCTATCAATCATCTGCCCGCCTTCCATTCATATATCCTGTTTCATGAAAACAGAAACTTTTAATAGAATATTTTATTAGAATGTTGTTGATGGGGGAAAGGACAAACCAAGGAAGGCAAAATATAAGAAGACTTAAAGGCTAAGTTCACCTTTTTTGAAAAATAATTAAAAAATAACTTATTTTGCAGGAAAAAAAAATGCATTTATAATTTTTTTCAGTGGATCCTGCAGAGCATTGCACCCATGATCAGATCAGTGGATCGCAGGTGCAATGTCAGACTCCTGCAGACACGTTCTCCAGCTTTGGGCTGTCAGTTTGAAGACTGGAGGAGGTGTCAATGAACTAGGAATGGGCTTATCAGCTTTGTGGTTTATTGAGAACTACAAGCTGTCTTCAACACCTGACGGGACCAGGGGCGGACTGACCATTTGGAAACTGACCATTTGGAAATGGGGTCAGTAGGGGGCCCCATGAGATGCCCCTGGTACCTTTTTCATAGGCTTTTTTGAGTTTGGGCAAGGACACAGGGGCCCCATGATCCCCTATTGCCCGGGGGCCCCATGAGTTGTCAGTCCGCCCCTGGACGGGACTTCATTCATTCACAAATCCCTGTAAATGATTGACATGGCTGTGTGGGCAGAGAATGTTACAGCAACTTTGGGGAGAAGAATCCCCACCCACTGTCACAGTTAGGGAGGATGATCTGGGTGGGGGTGCAGGGGCCGCAGCTGGAGTATGTTGCATATTACACCCTAACTATGGCTATAATGTGTAACATGCTTCAAAGGGTGAATCCTTTAACTTCACCTTTAAATACATACTGACCTGTGTTTACACCGGCATCTCCTTCTTCTTGTACCTAAAACAGATAAAGAACATTATGGGATAAAGATAAAGCGAGCGCTCAAAAATCAGCTGCTGAAACACTCTAAGGAATCACTGGACCTTGTAACAAGAATAATGTATATATAGTGCAGCGCTATGATACTAGTATAAAATATATGTGAATAAAAGTTCGTATAGTCCTTTACACAATAAAAGTGATCGTGAACAAAGAACATGTGAAGGTTTCCTCATCATTTAGATGGCTGGAATCAAATAGAAAAAATGCGCACTCACCGACCGCGCATTTCAAATGCGCATGTGTACAATATTATCCAGATGATCGGTCAGATATGCAGATCAGCAAAACACATTGGTCATCCCCTTCAAGTAACAACATCAGCCTTGGGTGCAGCGATATACCTCCAGGTCCAGAGAGCCCTCTTGCCCCAAGTGATAAGGTAGATTGAGATCCTTCTCCCGGCAAAGGTAAAAAGTGGAAGACCACCGGACCTCCTCGTGGTCCCAGTGGTCAGGAAGTCACACTCGCTACTGGCTCCTCCTGAGGCCTTTCGTGCTAGGGCACTTCATCAGAGGGTGGACGCCAGGACTATGCGGACTATACCAACTTTTATTCACATATATTTTATACTAGTATCATAGCGCTGCACTATATATACATTAGATAAAGAACATTACATCTCCTTAAAAGTATTCACATTACTAAAATATAACATATAAAGTATATAGGAGGAGCAGATTTTACATTCATCAGGCTGTAGATTGTTAAAAAAATCTCCCATGAGTAGTAAAATGTGGTAATGTCTAGGAGGAGGTTAATGGAATTTGCATACTTGGCCCCTCCAGTGACGACATTTGGAATGTATTTTGGAGAAGGGTCCAAGGTTTCCTTTGTGAAAATTAAACCTGAAGATGCATAAGGGGAACATAGCTGACATGCTGAGTACAGGAAACAAAGGGCACACATTTCTTTTACAAAGGTAGCATGGTACTGTCATCTAAGCTGACCATTTTCTTGTAAGGTCCCCTTTAATGTAATCCTTCTCAGCAGCACATACTCACCTTTCCTGCACTCTCCCATGGGGGCATAGATAAAGGGATGGATATGGTCACCAACAATCAGTTAAACTAAAGAAACATTGACCCCCCTTGACCCCCTGGAGACAAGACAAGATAGTACCTCTAGAGGCAGGGACTGAGCTAGCCTTTACCCCATAGTTACGATGGGGAGACAAGAACAGAAATTGGGCGCCAGTCACTTTTGCTCTTTTCAAAGTTTTAATATTGAACTTCGACAGAAGGTAGTAGGAGAGAGGGTTAGGGGTTCCAGATACCAGAAGCGGATTACTTACAGACTCCTTGGATCCAGTACAAACTCCAGCTTCACAGTGTCAGAACCTTTAAGCCAACCCGGCAACACTGCAAGAACGTGTTCTAATTCAGGTGCATCCTCCAAGCAAGTCATCAGGCCCCTCTGAGAGACCAGCCTTCATCCTGGCTATCTCCAGCAAGGGTTCTACCCTGGATCTTCTCACCTTGGCTTGGCTTCCTTCACGCCGGGCAGGTCAACCTCAGGACCACCTCAGAGTAGATAGGCCCCAGATAGGCTTCTGGGTCTAAGCACAAAGCTCTCTCCAGCAGCACCTCCTCAGGCCTCAGCCTGAGACAAGAGAGCTAGCACATAGCCCTCCCCAAACATTTATTTCCTCTCCCAGCATGCACCAGTGGCAATTAACCTTTTACCAGGCTGTCTGTAATAAATATAAATATTCCTAAATCAGGCTAGTTGTACAATCTCATACTATGACCTGTGGTATCAGTGACACCTACTGGCGACAGTGAGAAATGCACAACCCAACTGAGCTTAGGGAGCTTAGGGAAAGGCCAGCTATAAACTGTACTATCAGTCGGAGCTACCTACAGCCCAGCCAAAAACTAAATTTGCATAGTAGCCCAAGTTTAGGACCAAAGGGCTACACCCGCCACACATATCAAGCTCAAACAGACACCTGCTTGCCCTGGGTTAGCTAGATTTCCCAGTGGATGTCACATTTGTACTGCTAGATTTACACACTTGAAGTTCCTCTTACCCTAAGGACGTTTGTGTTTGCACTGCATTGCATCCTACAATTTGTGAGTGTATGTGTGTGCACTCTGTACATTGGGCTGTATATGACATACTTCTGACCCCTGCACTCTTTATGATATATTATACAGCAGTTGCTGGTTCCTAAGTAATCACTGACTATGTTCACTAAGTTCTTCTTGATAGGCTGTGTGAAGGAGTAGGCTCAAGTTTAACCACTTGACCTTCGGAAGGTTTTACCCCCTTCACGACCGGGGCATTTTTTTGGCTATTCAACACTTTACTACTTTAACTGCCAAATGGATGGTCATGCAAAACTGTACCCAAGTGAAATCTATATAATTTTTCAGACAAATAGAGCTTTCTTTTGTTGGTGTTTAATCACCACTATGTTTTAAATTTTTTCCTACATAAAGGAAAAAATACTGAAAAAATAGTTCCTGTAAACAAACATTTGGCAAACAAATAATCTTTTTACATTTGGCAAAAATATATTCTGCTACATTTCTTTGGTGAAAATAACCCAAATCAGTGTATATTATTTAGTCTGTGTGAAAGATATAGAGTCTACAAACTATAGGATATATATTTAAAAACTGATCAATCCTGATGTACTGACTATCACATGGTAGAAGGCTGCTATGAATTGCCTTGTACCATGTGATAGCTGTGAGCCAATTACAGCATCCCAATAGTAAGCAAGGTGCACAATATATATATAGATGGTCAAATATCTCTAACTCTAGATTTACAGTTTGTATACACATATATAAATGGCAACATAGCTTTTTCCTGTGCTGTTAGAGATTTCTCCATATATATGGCCCATCGTTGATTCATTTTCTTCAACTTTTGCTCCCTGCCATCACCTATTTTAATTGATACATTTTCTAAATACATTTTTTATTTATTATTTATTTTTATTTAAACTAATACATTTGCTGGGGGCCACAGCAGGCATGTAATGCAATAACACCCACTTGACATGTCTGCCTGGCAGTCTATTCTAGACTCCCTTTGAGGACCAAGGGATGTATTTGTCCCATGTTTTTAATTGCCTGTATCATCTGATTAAGAACTTAAAATACTTTTTTTTTTTTTTTGGTTTGAGTCAAAATATTAGTTCTTATCAACAAATGGATCTAGCTTTTTGCCAATTATTTCATAAAATGGCTTAGTTACAGCAACTGAAGTGTACGAACTTTAAAAACAAAAAATTGATTCTTTTGGCGTTCCGTAATCTTATGGTCCTCAAAGGGATAATTGTCTAGAATAGACCATAAACTGTCAGGCAGACTAAATTTGAGCTATTTGGGACAATATCCCTTACATCCATTCCTTCAAAAGGTTCAGACCTATGTAAAAAGAAATGCTTTCATCAAGTCTTCCTTTTTATGTGGAAAAACTATTTGATAAAAAGCATCTCTTATCCTTGGAAGATCTTATTATCATTCTCTTGATGGTCCAATCATTTCGTAATCTTCACAAATGATGCACATACTTCTTGATCATTGAGCAACAAAAAAAAAAAACCGAGTGTTTCATAGAAAAATGTTGCAATGCCCAGTTAGATTTATTTCTACACTGAAAATGAACAGATGGCATCTCAAATTCTCTATATATGATTGGTTCTTAAGTGATAATGCAACCATTAAGACTAGAATTCCATGACTTGAGCCTTTAGGAACACAACTTTTAGTGCCCCTCTTCTACGATCTCCTTTTTATCACAAACCATTTTCTTGTTTTCTGTTCTTATCCCTCGTTAGAGTGTTGTGATAATGTGTAGTATGTGCTGAGCATACTTAATGATGATGGAAAAACATGTGGCCAATAAAAAGAAAAAGGCTTCTCTTTGCCTCTGCCGCCTATAGGCACAAGCAGGGGCGGACTGACAACTCATGGGGCCCCCGGGCAATAGGGGATCATGGGGCCCCTGTGTCCTTGCCCAAACTTAAAAAAGCCTATGAAAAAGGTACCAGGGGCATCTCATGGGGCCTCCTACTGACCCCGGGCCCTCGGGCAGTGCCCGAGTTTCCAAATGGTCAGTCCGTCCCTGGTCCCGTCAGATGTTGAAGACAGCTTGTAGTTCTCAATAAACCACAAAGCTGATAAGCCCATTCCTAGTTCATTGACACCTCCTCCAGTCTTCAAATTGACAGCCCAAAGCTGGAGAACGTGTCTGCAGGAGCCTGACATTGCACCTGCGATCCACTGATCTGATCATGGGTGCAATGCTCTGCAGAATCCACTGAAAAAAATTATAAATGCATTTTTTTTCCCTGCAAATGGTCAGTCCACCCCTGGGCACAAGTCTACTATGCTTGATCATAAATCCGGCCATGTAAACCTCTCTTTCAGACAAATTGATATATGAAAATGTCTACGCGATCGTGAGACTAAACCACATGTATTATGTTCTCACACATCACACTTGTAGAGGGTCTCCATGAAAAGCGGATGCTGCAGAACTTTTCACCACATGTAACATCTCCGGTAACATTATCAGAACATTCATCTTACATCGCCCCGGAAATCTTTGACCTAGAATTCTGATATGATGTATGTACCCACCACCTGCTCTGTATTTCTAAAGGGGGTCTTCAAGAAGCAATAAAAACTCAACTACTGTATCAGGACCTAGGAGTTTACCCATTTTTTTGCTGCCCCCGAGAAACATTTTACATCTCAGATCCAAAAAGTAAGCCCATCAGCTGCTGAGGCTTTGCCCCATCTCATCATGTTCTTCCCTGATAATTTGGACACTGTGAAACCAGCAGGCCTCTCTACACAAAATAGCAATGACTAAAAACAAATCAGTAATAAGATTTATTGTAGTTATAAATCTTGTGGTATAAAAACACAAATTAGCACATCGCATATGTTCACTAAGTGGAAACAATCTCAACAGAATTAAAATTGAGCTGATTCCTGGAAGCTAAGGTTCTACCTGCATTGTAGTTGATATATGGAAAGAAACCTGCTAAAAATGTATTTTTTGATGTCAATGATGATATTTATTATTCTCTTCCTTGGGGCTTTGCATACTGCCTTCATGCTCTGTTCCATGGTCATCTGAGGAGGAGAGGTGCCTTGGGTCATCAGATACAACCCCTGTATTGAATATTTGCAAATGCACAGTTGGAACAAAACTAGAAAAACACAAAACTAGAAAGGTGATAGCGTACATGAACTTGTGTGATTGACTTTGACACCGGTGCTGCTGGAAATAAACATTTTTGTAATTGTGGTCCAAAATAACATAAATTAACAAGGATGAACATTTTTGTGTTACAACTTTGGGGAAAAAATGAACACAAATGTACAGCCTGCATTTCTTATTCAACAACAGTAGTAAATAATACATTTATGTTGAGTCTACTTTTGTTTAAAAAAAAATGTGCATGATGAAATGAACAAATACAAAACTATAAACCGACCCTCAGACCTTGTAACATCTTGTTTGCTCCCTAACTCCGACTCTCTGTCACCAACAGGCACTAAAAGCAAAGCTGCCCAATGCTTGCTAGCCTGTGTGCCCATAGCAATTTCAGCAACCCTGAGTCGCTTATCGTAGACACAATAGAGAGCAAATTAGGTGGTGTTACATGGACTCAGGGCTGGTGTACTTATTTTTTTTATTGTGCATTTTACCATGAACATTTTTTCCTCATAAAAATACCAGCCTTAGGTTCTTTGCACACTGGGTTTATAAAAATGCCAGCTCCCTTGGCAGAAAAAAAATCCTAACACTCATATAGAGTGTTTTTGTACACATGTATAGGCATCTTTTTGGCACATTTAGCTCTTTTTTCTAACAGAAAACTCCAACCTAATACGCAAACCAGAAGGGTTTTTTTTTCTGCCTCTAAACACTGAGCTTAACCATTTCAATACCGGGCAATTTTACCCCTTCCTGCCCAGGCCATTTTTCAGGTTTCAGCGCTCTCACACTTTGAATGACAATTGCGCGGTCATACAGCATTGTACCCAAACTAAAATTTTATCATTTTCTTCACACAACTAGAGCTTTCTTTTGGTGGTATTTAATCACCACTGGGGTTTTTATTTTTTGCTAAATTAACAAAAAAAGACCAAAAATTTTGAAAAAAAAAACACGTTTTTCTTTGTTTCTGTTATAAAAGTTTACAAATAAATAATTGTTCTTCATAAATTTAGGCCAGAATGTTTTCTGCTACATGTCTTTGGTGAAAATAATCCAAATTAGGATGTATTATTTAGTTTGTAGGAAAGTTATAGAGTTCACAAACTATGGTATAGATCTGAATATTGATCAATCCTGAAGTACTGACAGCCAATCTAATTTCTTGAGGTCCAAGAATGTCAGAACAGTACAGATATCCCCCAAATGACCCCTTTTTGCAGAGTAGACAGTCCGACGTACTTCATAAGAGGCATGGCGAGTTTTTTGAAGTTGTATTTTTTTTGTCATAATTTTTTGGAAAATGAAAAAATTAAAAAAATTATTTTCACTATTTTTTTTTTACATACTGTCACCAGTGCAGTACAGCGTCATCATATAACTGGCATGGCGGTGAACAGGGACACTGACTGGTGACAGTATGAAAAAAAAAAAAATATATATATATCTTTTTTTTTATTATTTTTAATTTTTTATTAGATTTTTTTTCATATTTTACTATGACCAAAGTAGTACAATGTTACCATAGTAACATTGTCCGAGGTACACGGCCGGTGACAGATTGTGCTGCTGCGCGGCTCTGCAACCACGCGAACTGCGCATGTGCGGGAGCACGCCAAATGGCGTGCACCCGGGAAGCTGATGCATTTTTGCGGCCGCCAAACGCCTATAGGTCAGGCGGCTAATGGTTAAAATATACCTCTAATCATCCTCATGTGCATGGACCTACAGTAGGGTAACATTGAGCTACTTCTACAGGCAAAACTCAAAACGCCTGTAGAAGCAGCGATTTGTAAGCCAGTGTGCATAGATCCTTATCGTTTTTGAGGAACAAGTATAAATTGTAAATGTGTGTAAATTTTTTTCCAAAGTTGTAACACAAACGTTTTCTAATTTATGTACACAATTTCCAAAATTTTTATCTCTTCCAGCATTGATTATGCAGCAAACATCAGTCTCAAAGTCAATCACACAATTCCAAGTACACTGTTGGATCAAAAAATATATAATTTAATTAAAAACGTAGCTCTTACCCTTTATTGTTTTTTTCTGGGGTTTTTTTAATGTGTGTGTGCGTGTGTGAACCCAATAGGGTGAATTATTTTTGTGATTCTCCACAAAAATCTATTAACTACATAAAGTCACATGGAAAGTGTTTTGTAGCAGAATTAAAAAAATGTATATAATTTATTCATGATAGTTTTAAATGTGTTCTTGTATTACGATATAAATTCATTACATTTCTTTGGGTTTGGCCTTTCTTTCTTGTCCCCCCCCCCCCTTTTTTTTTCTTTTGACCTCTCTGGAGGTGAGGGAAACTCAGACTTAGCACTGCAAACATTTTTTCTTTCCTATTCCCTTCTTCCCCTAGCCTTACCTTATCCCATTTTCTAAATCTGCTTCCATCTCTGGTTGTTACAATATAAAATATATTGTGTACAAGACAATTTTCTCATTCTTTGTGCTATGACCAAACATACTGTGTACATGTTTACTATTTTTTTTGGAAACAAAATGTCTTTTTAAAAACCAATAAAATATTACTGAACAAAAGCTCTTTAGGCTTGGCAGTTTTCTGAAAGATTTTATGAACTGTTTTCCCGGGTACTAACAAAGCAGACCTGAAAAATTAGTTGAATAGATGAATTGGCTTTTTACAAATTGAGAACAAAAATGTCAAATTTTTATGAAAAAAAAACTTGTGAACTTTACCAGAAAGCTAAACGTAGTCCACCAATTTATACCTGGCAAGAGGGAGATGATCCATAAAAATTATTTGAAATGTTACATGCTACCATAGCATTTTATTTTCCCCATGCCTCGTTTATAGAAACACACACACAACCTATACTGTATATTCTACTATATATAACCTATCTGATATAGACATTAAGTGAAATGTACTTAGTAGTCAAATTCAATTTAAACTATTCCTCTAATTCCTATCATGAAAATGTTAATACCATTACATAGAAAATCTTTGAAAAATGTTGAAAATATCCTATCAATTTAATAATCATTAATTAATATGTCTTAAAAGTTTGTTTTTCTGCAAAATATATCTCACATAGCAATATAAAATGTCTCCTATGCCAACACACTATTCTTTTCATTTCATTTTTTTTTTATTAAGCAGCCTTCAGTGTATTTGTAACAGCTCACAAATAATCGAACTCTTGATTATTGATGTGTAGCATGAAAAACAGGCTGATAAAGGGACATGTGCTTCAAAACATATAAGAGGGGTTACTCATTAACATCCAGGTTACAATTTCATTCCTTATTTCCAGCTGTCAGTTTTAGGTGTATTGTTTTATCCTCCTGTATTCAGCATTCAATCCAGATGTTTTCCACCTTTGCTTTCATCTCTCTTTTTTCCAGCTACCTATTGATAGTGAATCTAGCAGTTGTGACCTGGTTTACTCTGGAAAAGGCTTTTCTGGGTTTTATGTCCCGATTTAATAATCACAATTTTAATATTTTACTTTATTAAAAAGTGTTTTACCTGCACTATCCCGTGCGCTCTGTTTTGTTTCTTTCTGTACGTTCAGTTATATAGCCTTAAAAAACAAATTTTATTGGCAGATTGCATAATTATCCTCAATACTTGGAGTTTGTATCAGGTATAAGTATTTAGCAGAAATAAACCTATACTCTGCTGTATAATAATAAGTCATATTTTACATTTTTATATTTTACATAAATATATTAAGCTGTAGAATAATAAGTCATTATATTTTTTACATATTTTTTTTATTTACTATTTTTATATTATATACACATGCCGATATTGTATGTAGTATTATATCTAAATCAACATTAAAAGAATTTCATAGCACTAGAACCAGCTACATAGCAAGTGGGAACAAATTCAGACCTGGTTCACATTCAATAAAAACTGCTCCCTTGGTTGCATTTATTTGGAATTATACATTATAAGTGTCAAGTGGTCTTACTCTTATCTATTAGAGCAGCAACACAAGGACATGCATAGCAATGAATAACTGAAATCAAGCTTGCCTTAAGTCTCCACCAATCCTCTTTATAGTACAATAACTCACAAGAGCTCCAAATTACACAAAGCATCTGAGGACCACTAATGAGTGTGTACCAAAAAATGCAAACAAATAAATGGCGGTTACTTATTAAGTTCATAAAGAACCAAATGAGGCATACAACTGAGATCTTTTGTTTTTGCTTCTATTAAATGCACCCATTATAGCCATTACCTTCATTTTAAACATGTGTTAAAGATTATTATGAAAGATCTGTGGTTTGGAGTAAGTTTTATTTGAATATACATTTTAAACTGATGTTTGATATCAGTTTTTATTCCAGTCAAAGTTTTTTTTTAATTGGAAACTTTTTTTGTGGAACAACATGGGGTAGAGTCAGAACTTCTGGCAGGTTTTTATTGTTGTCAGTGGCTCCACTGGGGACATTTTCCCAGTGACTGAAAATCAGGGATAGGGGTCACCTTGAACCAGGGGCGGACTGACCATTTGGAAACTCGGGCACTGCCTTAGGGCCCGGGGTCGGTAGGGGGCCCCATGAGATGCCCCTGGTAACTTTTTCTAGGCTTTTTTGAGTTTGGGCAAGGACACAGGGGCCCCATGATCCCCTATTGCCCGGGGGCCCATGAGTTGTCAGTCCACCCCTGCCTTGAACAGATTGTGCAAGCAACAATAAAACACTTAGAAAGGTTCTAACCTTTTGCCATTGTATTGGAACATAGGATTTCTTGCTGTCATTCTTACATTGAAGTTATTAACCATCACAACTGACCTATTTTAATTGGGACAGAAAGTATGAGGAAGCCTCTTCAATAAGGTCAGACAGCAAAAAAAAATCTATTCCTTCCCTACTTTACAAGCTGTACCTATACGACTGGTGTCTCATTAAAAAAAAAATCATTCTAAAACATGATACAATTATAGTAAATGGCTAATACTCATAATTAGAAAAAAATACATAGAAAAACATATTTTTACAGAAAACCTTAAAAAGTGGCTAATAAAAGTGGGAAATGACTATTAACAGTTTAAGTTGCTGTGGCCCAATTTCTACAGGTTGCCCATAGAGTTGCGGACAGTTCACAGTCCTGCAGGAAGACTAAAGTGGTCTCTCTAGTCTTTCTAAGCCAACAATGCCACAGGAACCAAAACTTTTATTAGTCAGTTCCCATTCTGCCCTTGCCCAATGGCAGTGTTCTCAGCTGCATGAACCAGTCACCATAGTACCATGTGGTGCAGTCCATTCCTTGTGATGACTGGCTTTGATCAAATGCAGAATAACGCCAGTCTCCACACATAGGTAAGAATTAATGAAAAGTGTCTGAGACAAATTTTGTCCTAACGTTGTCTCAATTGTAGCTCAGCCAATCAGCTTTTCAATTTCCATTTTCTAGGCTATGTGAAAAAAAGGAAAGTTAGAAGCTGATTGGTTCCAATGGGGTACTAGTTGAGAGAGAACTTGTGTAAAGACACTTTTATTCAATTCCCCCCGATAGCGTGAAGGAGCCCTAAAGGAAAAAGAGATACCATGTACAGGCAGCGTGAAGGTTTACCTGATTGAATACAATTTGAATGGATTGTTTAGCCCAAAATGCACACATACCGGGGAATTAACTAAGCTTCCTGAGCTATTGTAATGGTGCAGGAAACTAGAGCAAGCGGTGTGCACCACTTTACTGGAGCAGATAGAACTGTTTCAGTTCTATCTGCTTCACTTGTGCAAGTTTCTATTTCATTAAAATAGAAAGTGGTGTGGGTTCTGCAGCTAGTTATCCAAGAGATTGCAGCTTGTGTTTTTTTTCTCTGCTTGTATAGTTATAACACTGCACGAGCAGAGCCCACATAGTCCTCCTCCTCCCTCCTGCACTCAGCTGAGCAGGGGAACATGGATGGGCAGAGGGAATGAAGTATACAGCTCCAGCTGTACTGTTCTTTGCTGTGTCTGTTACAGACACAGCATAGAAATGAGAGCAGATCAGTCCTAATTAACAAAGTAATTTGTTTACTTGAAACAGGATGTGCTCCATTTTCTCAGCTTAGAAGAGTAGTGCAAGCATACAGCCGGCACAACTCTTTGTTAATTCCCCAGATGGTCATTCTTTTGATCTGAAGTTCACCACACGGATTACACGTTGTGCAATCTGATTGTATAACCTAATTTTGATTTAGCAGCAACTATGTAGTTGGGTGGCCTCTGTTAAACAAATAAATTTGATAAATGTACACTCATTGGCCACTTTATTAGGTATACCTGTTATAGGTACACCTGTTCAATTGCTTGGTAACACAAATTACTAATCAGCCAATTGCATGGCAGCAACTCAATGCATTTAGGCATCTAGACATGGTGAAGACGACTTGCTGAAGTTCAAACCGAGCATCAGAATGGGGAAGTAAGGGGATTTAAGTGACTTTGAACGTGGCATGGTTGTTTGTGCCAGATGGGCTGGTCTGAGTATTTGTATTTCAAAAACTGCTGATCTACTGGTATTTTCATAAACAACTATCTGTAGGGTTTACAGAGAATGGTCCAAAAAAAAGAGAAAATATCCAGTGAGCGGCAGTTGTGTGAATGAAAATGCCTTGTTGATGTCAGAGATCAGAGGAGAATGGGCAGACTGGTTCAAGATGATGGAAAGGCAACAGTAACTCATGTCAATATGCACCAAAATTTCTGAGGAATGTTTCCAACACCTTGTTGAATCTATGTCACGGAGAAATAAGGCAGTTCTGAAGGCAAAAGGGGGTCCAACCCGGTACTAGCGAGGTGTACCTAATAAAGTGGCTGGTGAGTATATAGATTGCACAAGGTTGTACTGTGTGTTGGCAGTTTAAGAGAGTCTAAAACAAACTCAGAATCCATGGGGTTTATTTATAAATGTTTGCACACATGATTAACATAACTTGCACACAAGATTCACACATTTCTATAACTGGTGACAGTTGTGTGAATTTTGTGTGAAAGCATCAATAAATTGACCTCTGTGTTTTGATACTTAAGCCTTGCACACATGATTTGAATATCAGATGAATGATAGGCCTTTTTTTTTTTTGCCTGATAGACTCGTTTAAAAATGAAGAGGTCACTAAAGTTACAAAAATTCTCGTACGACAGAATACAACTTCGGAAGTGATGTAATGTACTGTATTGTATTGTATTGTACTCTTTTGTTGGTGAGAATGCATGGTCTTGGTCCCTTGATTTTTTTGGAACACTACTGTTCTAATTAAAGGAAAACCATTTGTTCCGGTATCATACGAGAAAAGTGTTCGCATTTATCCTTTCAGATAATTTCACATGAACTGCCGCGTTTGGCTCTCGAAACCTGTGTACTAACGATCAGATTATCTGACAATCGCTCAGAAAGAGGACTTTTTCATCTGATTTTCTCATTGTGTGTACGAGGCATTAGAGTCCATGCATATGATGTGGTGGTCTGTGTCTCTAGGCCCAAGACAATGGTCTCACTCTTTAGTACAGCTAAACGAACTTTGGAGCCTTGGAGCAGGTATGATTGGATCTGTGTATCTGTGCAGACGAACAAAACTGCTAGTTTGAGGGCTTAAAGGCATATTCTGCCTTTAAAAAAAAAATTATATATATATATATATATATATATACCCAAATTTAAAAAATAAAAACTGAGCATTTATTGATTTTTTGCATTTGCAATGCACAGTCTCCTGTGGACTTTTCCTCCATCCCCAGGTCCATACCAAGCTGTGGGCTTGCAGCTATAGAGCTGAATGGAGTATCAATGGACTACAAGCAGGGGCGGACTGACCATTTGGAAACTCGGGCACTGCCTGAAGGCCCAGGGTCAGTAGGGGGCCCCATGAGATGCCCCTGGTACCTTTTTCATAGGCTGTTTTGAGTTTGGGCAAGGACACAGGGGCCCCATGATCCCCTATTGCCCGGAGGCCACATGAGTTGTCAGTCTGCCCCTGACTACAAGTGTGGTGATGTCACTGAACCCATGCTTCATTGAGTCCCTCTGCTGTGGGGGCAGAAGTACCCTGTGATTCAGGTAAGTTGGTGGTGGGCTGGGTTGGGGAATGGACCCATGTTACGTGTTACATATCAAATATGGATGTAACATGAAACATGCTGTCAAAGGTAAACTTGGCCTTTAAAGTACAACTACAGTCTCCTGTATGACAGTCTAAACAAATACCGAATATAATTACTATGGGATTCACTGCCACAAAGCCCACCTAGATTTGGAAATTTAATTTTAATATAATCCCCACAGTTAGCATAAATCAAGGAAACAAAAGCTACTAACAGTCATTGCAGTCTATGTTACATTTAGACCCCACATTTCATATTGGCCTGCACACTGTGTGCTCCCTACTGGAGCAAATTTGGTATAAAGTTATAGTTTCTTACGGCAGCAGAGCATTACGGCAGTGACCAGCAGACAGATGAGAAGAAATCCGCAAAGTCCTGCAAGCGGGGCCCAGATGTGCAGACTACAGTCAATCTTCCAGGATTCAGTTTTTGTCTCTGTTGGGACTATTAAAGAATAGTTGTAAGCATTTCTGTCTAGTCAATCTATTATATATATATATATATATATATATATATATATATATATATATATATATATATTTAGGCTAGCTAAATATAAAATTAGTGAATACATTTAGAAATTGAATCCATAAAATTAATTCATTGTATTTATTGAAGTTAATGACATTCTTCTAAACCTCTGAGTATCGGACAGCTTGGACTGAGAAGAAGGGGGGTAGATGCCTGATAACTTGTGCTGAAACTACTGCATTACTTGTCTTTAACTCTTAGTTCAAATAATAAAACTATTATGGAAAGTACTCAGCTGTGTTCTTGTAGGTGTACTAATATGGCTACAATTACCTTAAACATTAATTCATGAAAGGAAAGTCTAAAGGGGTTGAGTTACTAAAACTGGAGAGTGCAAAATCTGAAACCAATTGGCTTCCAATTTTTTTTCTGGTCAATGTTTAACCCCTTGGCGCCGGCGCCTCCCAGCCCTTTAAGAGTTCCAGAAGGCGGGAAGCAGAGCGGGGTTTTAGGTTATGTGACCGCCATGATTCGCGGTCATGGCGGTCACATGATCGGGAAAGGTCCCGATCGAAAGAGGAGATCGGGATCTTTCCGTGAGTACCGAACGTGTGCTGAGAGCGCGCAGGGCACGCACTCTTAGCACATATGTTTTTTTTATTAGAATGCAAATGTGCGGCCGCTCAGCATCTAGGCCCAGATGCCAGGAGGCTGCACATTTGCATTCAGCCGGCGCCAAGAGTTTAATTGAACAAGCTGATGTTAGAAGCTGATTGGCTACTATGCCCAGCTGCACCATATTTTGCACTCTCCAATGTTAGTAAATCAATCCCAAAGTGTATGTAAAGCTAAAAACATGTTTATTCTTCTATCTAGGGGCTCCAGGAGAGATAGTGCCCTAACAATGGCTCTGTTTTTGTAGCATTAAAATTAGTTTATCAGAAAAAATAAAAAAAAAAGCTGTTGCAAATATAAAACACAGGCACCTAGAGTACATGTAGCAGCCTCCTAAATCCCTCTGCTGTTAAAGTGGTTGTGACCCTCAGACATGAAATATGAACAAAGCATATCCCTCTATATTGTGTACTTGTCTCAATTAAGAGCATTAACTGTCATTTCTATCTGCTGCTAACAGCATGAATCACTCCTGACAAGTTTTCCTGACACCAAGAGAAAAATGGTGATGAGGGGGAGCCTCCAGCAGATTGACAGCCTCAGCTCTGTTCCTGTGAGCTGTGTGTGTGTGTGTGTGGGGGGGGGGTCTCTTTCTTCCAATCAGCTCTCAGAGCTCTCCTCACTGAGCTCTGCAGTGTGTAATTTAAGCTCTCTGCCCCCTCTTGTCTGAACTCTCAGACAAGCTTTATAAATTCAGCACTTTGAATAGATGTGGAGAAGAGAATACTGCAAATGGACAGGTACAACATATTTGTTTCAACTTTGTGTATCACCTGAGGCCAGTCACTTGGTATATGGAAGGGTTTACAACCACTTTAATTTTGGTCCCCTTCTGGCTTCGGCCCACTTCTTTTGGCCAGTAAAGCTGCCAATCATAGTGAATGTTCAATAGGAATGCGTGAGGAACGGAGCTTAGTAGCAAGTCCTGATTAAACAAGCTGATGTTAGAAGCTGGAAATGTCTGACTTTTGTCAGAATTGGCTGGGATTTGACTGTGATGGATAGATTACAGATAGGCTAATGTAAATGCATATATAACCTACATTTTTGTTAAATATTTTTTCACAACATTCTTTAACTGGGACAGTAAGACACACACAAAACAATAAAAAAAATTGCCAGGTTCTAATCCTGGAACCAAAAGACACCCCACAGTGCCTAGCTACCTTTTTTTCCAGAGATGCAGTTGCAGTTCTCTTCTGACTTTGATTCTTTAGCTGTGGTGGCTGGAGGTGGTTTGGTTGTTGTTGGTTTAGGTGTTGTTACTTGAAGAATGGAAAAAAATATTCGTAAATAGGAAATATGGTATTCATATAACACATTCTTGACCCTTAGTATAATATGGACTGCCTAGGGCTGTTAACTCTTTTCATGTCAAATCTCCCTGATGCCATAGGACACGGGTATCAAACTGGCGGCCCTCCAGCTGTTGCGAAACTACAAGTCCCATCATGCCTCTGCCTTTAGGAGTCATGCTTGTAACTGTCAATCTTGCAATGCCTCATGGGACTTGTAGTTTGGCAACAGCTGGAGGGCCGCCAGTTTGACACCCCTGCCATAGCATTTAAATAGAGATCCTTCATTTTAGGAAAGCTTTCTACCCAGTCTCATGAATTATCCTATAATGTTCTGTATTTCTTTTCAATAAAATGAATACTAAAAGCCAAACATTAAGGGCCATTTAACACCTATGCATGCCGATTTTAACAAGCACTTTTTCATGTGTTGAAAACAAGCATTGCTTGTGCATTTTGGGGGGACATGCCTTTTGTTTCCAATGGGCCCCAACACATGTCAATGCAGTAAACAAGAAACCTAACCCTTCAATGCACTGTAACTAAAAGTAAGTCAGGTAATATATACAGTAGCATATTTAACAGCAGAAGATGTTTTTAAAGGGAAACTGTACATTTGGTACAATTTGTCCTTCACGGCATGCCCCCACCTCTGGGGTAGGGCCCACTTGATCCTAAACTTATCTCTGCCCCCCTTCTAGAGATCTTCAATGTGCAGCCTTGTACAGAGCTGCACAATCTCTCTTTCAAAAGCAACCCTGCTGGGTCTTCTTTATCCTGTGTATGTTCAGTATGCCCACCTTCATTCCTTTGGGGAGAGCCATATTCTGCAGGACCACTAAACAATGAAGAGGACCCGGTAGGCACATCCTTTCATACCTCAAAATATTTTCAGTAATAATCATAAAATGAATACTAATAATTACCAAAAAAATAAACACCAGTGTTCGGGTTGTTCACATTGATCACCAATCAAAGTTCTTCCTCCCTCCGCCCACCCGTTTTAGGGGGCATTCTTCCTCCCAGATTGGTGGTAATTAGAAGGATGAAGGCCCCACTACATTGGTGTCTGCAGGATGAAAAATGCCCCATTACATTTGCCCACTGATCACCAGTTTAGAAGGATACTCTTCCTTCCACTGACTTGCAATGAAAAAAGAAATACTTCATCTTGTTGACCTCAAAGTTTACAAGGAACATCCAGGATTCCCTCACATTGGTTGTCACTGAAAGAAAAGTTGCCCCCTTACACTGATAGCCAGTGGGAATAATTCAGAATTGAGCCAGCATGGAAGCAATCCTATGGAAAAATGTAAGTATTACACCTTCATATGTAGTAATGCACGATTCCTTGAAAATGTAGTTAAAACCTTACCATACGTTATACATGCTGTCCATTTTGCATCAATGCTTTAAGCTATAGACCTGAAACCAGCATGCATGAAAGGGCTTCTAGCTTTCTCTGATTTTCCTGAGTTTTATACTTTTCCAGGTCAGTGAAAAAGAAAGCAATAAAGCCAGGGATCATTATACCAGCCATGCAGACAGCTATTTCAGAAAGTCAGCAATGGCAGCCACTACATTGCTGTAATGACAGATTTACATAAAAAAAACTCCAAAATATGCTGTACAGATATACTTTAAAGATATATCTTCTGCAGTATATTATCATACCTTCAGGATAGAATAGTTGATGTCCTGGACTGAAGGTTAGCGCAAAATTTTTAATAAACATACAATAATAAGTTCCCTGGTCCTTTTCCTGAAATGTGTCAATGGTCAGACTGAATGAGCTTCCTGATTTTTCTGCTTTGAAACGAACTTGATCTGTTGATTCTAATTGGAAAATTGATTTGTTCACCAAACTGAGATAAACAATTGCTTCTGGATTCTTTCCGTTTTTCCTCTGGCGGAACCAATATACTCCCTGCTCCATGGTTTCTCCAGTTTCACCAGAGCATTGCAGCCTCACTTTTGGGGTAGAGCCCCTCTGTACCTGAGGACCTTGGAGCTTCAGGTGCTGTGAACCTAGAAGAGATATTTAAACAAAATATGAGAGACCTATAGATGAGGCACACAATCCAATACTAAATGTTGAATGACTTTCTTATGGTCATTTTTAAAACCTGAGTTTCAATTTTCCATCTTAAAGAGATCCTGTGTCCAACTTAAAAAATGACTCTCTCTCTCCCTCCCTCTCTCTCTCTCTCTATATATATATATATATATATATTATAATGCTTAATTGCAGTTCTTGTTTACAGAAACATTATTTTAATTTTGTTTTTCAACTTGCTTCCAAATTTGACTTTTTCAAGAAGAGTCAATTCTCTAGTTCCCTTTGCCTCCTGCCATGCCATAATCTTCTTCTCATCTGGGAGAGTCCAATTACTGCCTGTGCTGGCCTAGCACCTCTGCCCCTCCCATGACCTCCTACATAACCTTTTATGTAGCTGCTGAGAGAGGAGCGAAGGAGAATACTATAGAGTGTCACTTGAATGACAGGCCTGATTCTTTTAGGGTTGCTGACATCACACCCAAGATGGTGGCACCCAGCAGCAATCTCAAGGCTTGTGACATAAGGGATATAAGGGAGACTTTTCCAAATAAATAACAGGTCTTAAATATGTTAAATGCACACGTGTATGTTGAAATGAATGCTCTAGTAAAAAAGTTTAGGGTCTGGAAAAAATAAAAAATAAACATATAATGATTCAAATAATGTAGCTAAAATGGACAATACACCCTTACTTAATATATATTCTGAAAGTCAGGTATGAAGAAAAAGTGATTATTTTCCTCAAAGAATGACATATATAATTTTAAGACAAAAATGCAATACTGCCTGAACCAAAAGAAGAAAAAGCAAAAACTATCATATAAAGAGCATCTGACTGGAGCAGGGGCGGACTGACCATTTGGAAACTCGGGCACTGCCCGAGGGCCCAGGGTCAGTAGGGGGCCCCATGAGATGCCCCTGGTACCTTTTTCATAGGCTTTTTTGAGTTTGGGCAAGGACACAGGGGCCCCATGATCCCCTATTGCCCGGGGGCCCCATGAGTTGTCAATCCGCCCCTGGACTGGAGTCTGCAGGAAGCAGTCCTGCAGTTCCTGCTCCAATCAGAGGCTTTTTATATAATAGTTTTGCTTCATTTTTTTTCTCCAGCAACACAGAGTTCACATTTTTTGGTGCTGATATATGGAATAAATAAGGAGATGTGAACAGCTGTGTCTACCTGACCCTTCAGACCGAGAAAAGAGCCCATTTCCTCAGAACAGGCATTTCTGGCTCTGAGTGGTGAGCTAATTTCAGCAACGTGTATTGCCGGCTGGTGAATCATTGGAGTTGTTGAGCGATCCCTTGGAGCTGCAGTTCTTTTTGTATGAGGCGCAGTATCTTGCTATTTCTGGTGAGTGCATAGTGCTGGTGGATTCACTTAAAGGAGACCACACTTTTCAGCAATCTACACAGATGATGCATTATTAATTCAGACTTTTGAATTTGGACATTATTTCTAGTGGTGTTTTAGCCATTAGCATTACTTTATATTTTCACATATTTTATTCATGGCATTTGCTTTAGCGCTGCACTTATTTTATTTATATTAATTTGGTTTGTCACCTTTTTCTATGTCAGCTTCTATTTTCCCCAAGCGCTCACTTTGTTTGGGCTGATATTGGGATACAGAAGTACACGTTTATGATAGCGTGTTCTAAGCATCAATCAGCATAATTCGCAAAACTGTCTCTCTCATTTGGCCACAATTTTATTTCATTTTTAATACCAAATCTTATATTGTTCATACTTTCAAAACCTAATTTCACAAAGGCATATAACACACATTTTTTTTAGCTGACTTTGTATTTAGTGGTGTGTTAACACTACTAGTTCTAAAGTGCACCATTTCCCAGACTATGGGCAATAAAGTATTTACACATTCCTAACAATCAGTAAAAGACCTTTAAAACAAGGCCTCATTGGTGTCTTAGGGTGCTCCTACATGCAGCAGGCAGTGGTCCGATAGCATTTAGGTGCTCCTGTCTGCTGTTGGTTCTGAGGTGTTCCTGTTCAAACTAACATTCCAATTTCAGTAAATGGAGAAAGAAAGGAAAGAGCAGCTTTGGAAGATGTTTCTAGAGCTTGCAGATCGACTTTTCCTCTTCAGAGCAGATTTCAACATCAGGGAGGATGCTGAAGTCTATGGTAAAGATTTTGGGCTATCTCTTTTATCTATTAATGTGGGACCTTCAATACATGGACTGCACCATCTTGATGTGATAGGTGATATTTAATTTGGATACCACAGAAATGATGTCCTAAGTACAGGGATGGAATAGTAAAACAGTAAGTGGCACAGAGGACCTATTCTTTGAGGAAAGATGAAATGAAATGAATTCATAAATAAGAAGATGTGATTTAAAGAAATATACTGTATATATAAAATAGATGAGCCAGATACAAAATTCAAGGAAAGTTGTTCACTTTTAGGGCACTCTAAAATTTATAAGAGCACTCCTTTCATCCAAAAGAAATGTAACCTCCATATGAACAAAGTCTTTATTTTAACAGATGTGAAAATGTAGAAAAGAGTTCAACAGGGGCTGATTTTAGCAAAATTGAGATATAGAATTGGATTTGTTCCTACAAGCATAAAATAAGCATAGAAGCATAGAAAATGTAAAAAACATTTAAAAGCATAAAAATCTAAAAGCTTATACAGCAGAATGGTGACGCGAGGCCGTATCCTATTGAGTTTGGTAGTCAGAAAGTATTTTTCCCTTATTAAAGCAAACTAAATCATGGGTTTTAACACACTTTGCTGTTCATGAAGTCCTGAATGCTGCATTTTGGGTGCATTAAGCTGAATATTAACATTCAATTCATATCAACATAAGTACTGTTGTATAAGTACTATAAGTTATTGTAAACCCATCAAAAGGTTTTATACCTGGATCAACTAGCGGTTAGGCATTCTGAGGCTCTAAGTTGTTTAATTTCATTAATGGTTAAACTTGGTGAACAGTTTATATTCTATCTATATAACCACCTATTAAACTTATTCCCATCTATAAAATTTATTATGTTAATATAGGCACTTGTTTTTTTTTTGTAGACAGTGGCCTATAAACATTCACACCATTACAAGGTCCTCTATACAATTTTTCTTAAGATTCCAAACAGCAGAACCTTCTTGCTGAGCTTCATACAATACACAGTGTATGGAATGCTGGGTTCCTGAAAATGACCGATGAAATGTAGAATATATGCTTAGATATACAGTATTTTAAAGGAACTACAAATAATTATCTCCGAACCTGCTTTGATAGATTGATTGTAGGCGTATAGGCTTGCTAGCAAAAAAGTTGAGAACGGTAAGTAATAGCCTCTTATTTACAGCAAGAGCTCAACTTTAAGAAAATCTTTCCAGGAGAGCTATACTCCTAAAGGGACACAAAAACAAGTTCCAGCCAATGTGAAGAGAACTGTTAAATGTGAGAAGAAAAATGCTGAGGATTGGTATTGATGGTTTTGAGTTTAACATTGTCTCACCTAAACCTACTTAGTTGCAAGCTTTCATGACTGGTTAGGTTGCTTTTTCAGTTATTAACAGTAGAATACGAGAAGAAGGAATGAACATGTCCTGGAACCTTCTAGCTATAATAATTTAGGTTAAACTGTTGGCAATAATTGATTGCTAACATGGTAGACTCCACTACTGCTGTACAAATTGATGAAAAGTGATGAACTGTGTAAAACACAAATATGGTACTCATTCTTGTGGAATTAAGTCAACCCTAACTTTAAAATGTACTTGTGTGCCGTTCTGTATCCTCTAGCAACTAGCAGTTCTAAATCTGCATCTATCACTGTACTAAACGGTTCTAGGACACACTTTACTCTGAATATGCTAAGCCACGCAATTTTCCTTACTCTTGTTTCGTAGTATATGTTTGTCATGACTCAAGATACAGCAAATTACTTACAGTCTGCAATCCGCATATGAAAATATATTTAAATGATATAAATTTATGTATAATTTTGTCTAGCACGGGATGTGTAACCATGCCGTAAAATTCATTAGTAATTAAAAAGTAATTAAAAGTTTAGATGAGGTTATATTATTTCATTATTTATTCAGGTTACATACCTCTTCACCTCAGTCTTTCTCAAGGTTATTAGTTTGTGTGTGCATTTTTTTATGCCCCTAGCTGTGTATAAATAACCACTTACATTTTAAATATCTAAAAATAAGAGGAACCCTTGAAATAACCTTTTGAGGCTCAGGGAACCCCTCCTAATAATCACTATAACTACAGCTCGCAGTCCATTAGTGTGACGCTTACTGGGAGGGAGGGAGAAGCAGAAATTGATTATTTCTTAAGGAATCCCTTGCAACCTCAGGAGGAATCTTAGGGTTCACAAGAACCCTGGTTGAAAAAGACTGCTCCAAACTGTTGCGACCTATGTACATTAAGAAGAATCACTTGTATATGCAAGAAGATCATCCTTTGACAATCAATCAATCTTTGACTTTTGATCATTTTGGATAAGATAGATAGACAGACAGACACATAGATAGATATATACATAGATAGATAGGTAGATAGATTAGATAGATAGACAGACAGACCTGATTGACTGATTAATCAATAGTTGGTTAGATAGGTAGACAGATTGAGAAAGGCCCTTAGGCAAATGACTTGTGTTTTCGTTGATGTTTTAGCCTTTACATTCTTTCATTAGTTTGGATAAGACAGACAGACTAGTCCAATGATTTGATAGATGATAAGTAGCTAGATGAACAGAGAGATGGTAGATAGATCAATAGATGGATGAATAATATTACCCAGACCAATGGATTGATGGAGATAGACAGACAGATAGTGGGACAGAAGATAGATAATCTGTGTTTTAGTTAATGTTTCAGACTTTTTGGCTAGGATGGATAGATAGATAGATAGATAGATAGATACATACATACATAGATAGATACATAGATAGATAGGTAGATAGATTAGATAGACAGACAGACCTGATTGACTGATTAATCAATTGGATATCTAGACAGACAGAATTACACAGTTGCTTCCTAAGCCTCTGTCTTCTTTATTATGAAGTTTACATATTATACTACATGGTATACTATATTAAACATAGCTGCATAATTGCCATTTGCTGCTGATTCCACTGAGCTGGCCAGAACCAACTCTTGAGGGAGTCTATTCCACATTCTCACAACTCTCACTGTGAAGAAACCTTTCCGTGTTTGGAGATTACATTTCTTTTCCTCCAGATATAAAGAGTGCCCCCTTGTCCTCTGTGATGACCTCAGGGTGAATAGCTCTACACCGAGTTCACTATATGAACCACTGATGTATTTATACATGGAGATCATATCCCCCCTTATGTATTATACATGGTGATCATATCCCCCCTTATGTATTATACATGGGGATCATATCCCTCCTTATGTATTATACATGGAGATCATATCCCCCCTTATGTATTATACATGATGATCATATCCCCCCTTATGTATTATACATGGTGATCATATCCCCCCTTATGTATTATACATGGAGATCATATACCCCCTTATGTATTATACATGGAGATCATATCCCCCCTTATGTATTCTACATGTAGATCATATCCCCCCCTTATGTATTATACATGTTGATCATATCCCCCCTTATGTATTATATATGGTGATCATATCCCTCCTTATGTATTATACATGGTGATCATATCCCCCCTTATGTATTATACATGGAGATCATATCCCCCTTATGTATTATACATGGAGATCATATCCCCCTTATGTATTATACATGGTGATCATATCCCCCCTTATGTATTATACATGGAGATCACATCCCCCCTTATGTATTATACATGGTGATGATCATATCCCCCTTATGTATTATACATGGAGATCATATCCCCCCTTATGTATTATACATGGAGATCATATCCCCCCTTATGTATTATACATGGTGATCATATCCCCCTTATGTATTATACATGGTGATCATATCCCTCCTTATGTATTATACATGGAGATCATATCCCCCCTTATGTATTATACATGGTGATCATATCCCCCCTTATGTATTATACATGGTGATCATATCCCCCCTTATGTATTATACATGGAGATCATATCCCCCCTTATGTATTATACATGGAGATCATATCCCCCTTATGTATTATACATGGTGATCATATCCCCCTTATGTATTATACATGGTGATCATATCCCCCCTTAATCTCCTCTTCTCAAGAGAGAATACATTCAGTTCCTCTAATCTTTCCTCATAGCTGATCTCCTCCATGCCTCTTCTCAGTTTGGTTGCCCTTCTCTGTACTTTCTCCAGTTCACCAATGTTCTTTTTGTGAATAGTTACATAGTTAGTCTGGCTGAAAAAAGACAAAAGTCCATCCAGTTCAACCATAAAAAAAAGTTATAATCCTATACCCACAGTTGATCCAGAGGAAGGCAAAAAAAAACAGCAAAGCATGAACCAATTTGCTCCTGTTGGGAAAAAAAATCCTTCCCGATACCCCAAGACGCAATCGGATATTTCCTGAATCAACTTTACCTATAAATGTTAGTGTCCAGTTATATTCTGTGTATCTAAGAAATAACCCAGGACTTTTTTGAAGCAATCCAATGCCCAGCCTCAGGTTTTCAATATCTGTTGGCATTGTTCTTTTTTTCCATATAAACTATAAGTGTGCATTTGTTATTTGACATACTATGACATCTTGATTCATCCTTTATCAGTGAATCATAGTCTCTTTAGGAGTTTGTATGCTAACATTTACTGAATACTTCAAAAATGCACATAAACAAATTATTCCCATCTGAGCAGAAATTTGTCTGACAAGCTTTCAAGGAGCTCAGCAATAAAGTTCTCCTGAAGATGATTGCACTCTGTATAACTGTGCCTAAATCACAAAACAATTATATTTGACATTACCATTTGCTGGTGATATTGTGTAATATTTGCTGCTATAGATTTGCTAAAATGCACTTTAGACCAAAACTAGCTACAGAAGTCAAAATAAATAAAAATAGTAGCAAAATAAAAACCGCAAAAACAGCAAAAAAGCTATAATCCAAACATTTAAAATTTTGAAATCATTTGAAATATTTAAAGTCTAGTTCAAATGAAATATGTTACATGTGAAGTAGAATAATAGTGTGTTACAGTGGACTCACATAATGTAAAAAACTTGCCTGCTTTCTAAAAGCCTGCTACAATTGCTGTTTTATAGCAGTGGAAAAGTAATGCCGGGTTCTGTTTGAATATCCAACTCTATAGCAGAAAACTGCTAGTTCTGGGAGCTGTCTTGAGCCTGCATACTGATGATAAATATTCCAAATGGAAGCTCTCATGCTAAATTTATTACTACTACTTTATTTAATTTATAAACTGCTGCATGTCCAAATTCTCTTGCTTATAGATTCCCTTTGTTGTAACACAGGTGACATAAGAAGTCTAATAACAGCTGACCAGACAGGTGAATGTGAGGCGAACAAGTTCTAACTTACCTTGGAAGTGGCAAAAGAAAATAAGCAGCATGGTGCCCGTCCCCATTATATTGTCCTTCATGGCTCTGCTGAAGTCTTCTGTCAGTAATGAATGTGACTTTCATTTCTGGGGCCCCAACACAGAGAGAGGATGTGATGTCACTCAGCTTCACTGCTAACAGAGAAACACACAATATAGTGAATAAATATGAAACAAAAGATAAGCAATAAACATGTCCATTATATTTCAATATATTTATTACGAATTTTTAGAAACATTATACAGTAAGATAGGAGATGCAACCCACCAAACATAAAAAGTAAGACAGTAAATTCAAGTACAATGTGTAGCAACGTAACAAAAGAATCGACCAATAAAGTGTAATGAGGAATACACTGGTAGCATAAACAAAGTTTGATCGATTATTTTATTTATTTCAGGTACTTCTATAGTGCCGTCAATTTACGTAGCACTTTACATATATATATATATATATATATATATATATATATATATACATCAGCCCTAACCCTCAAGGGGTGTACAATCTAAGGTCCCTAACTCACATTCATACATACACATACCAGGGTCAATTTAGACAGGAGCCAATTCACCTACCAGCATGTCTTTGGAGTGTGGGAGGAAACCAGAGTGCCCGGAGGAAACCCACACAGTCACAAGGAGGACATGCAGACTCCAGGCAGGTGGTGCCGTGGTTGAGATTTGAACAAGCGACCCGAGTACTGCCAGGCAGAAGTGCTAACCATTTAGCCACTGTGTTGCCCATTATGAGCAAATTGCTTCATAAACAAGGTGGTATGAATAATATCATTAAAATAATAGACAGAAATATAGAGAACAAAAAAATGAGGAAAGAACTGATGAAGAAAATAAAGAATAAAACCCAGAAAAAAAAATAAATATGAGAGAGGGCCAGCCAAGAGTCCGTTAAATAGCAGAAATATACCGAATCCATGGATCCCAAGTGCTCTCAAATTTAGAAGTATTGTTGTTAAGTATACTACTAAGTTTATCATTAATTATAATCCAATTAAGTTTCTGCTTAACTAATTCCAGCGAAATTGTTGACTGTTTCCAAAGTTTGGCTATCGTAATTCTTGCCACCAACAAGATATAAAGAATCAGTTTAGCCGATTTCTTAGGAATATCAGTGGGCAATAAACAAAATAGAGCTATTTCAAGGGATCGACGAATATTAACCCCCGTTACCAAATAAAGGAAATTAAATAAATGGATCCAAAACATGTCCATTATTTGTATGAATTATATACAGAAAAGATTGCATTTGGAGCATAGCATGTCATTGCTAGGAACACACCTTGTTGCAGACCGGACATATTCTTTGGAATTCATAAAGAGCATCATAGACACTTTTTAGAATTCTGTAGTGCCTTTACAAATGTTAGTGCCTGCAATAGATTTAGGTACCTGTCGGAAATAGGTGCATGAATTTGTCTCATGATGGGTGGTGACGATGGGTCCATTTTGGGCTCCGAGCCACACAACATTACTGTGCAGCCAACAGTGTTATATCAAACAATGACATGTTCCCCAATCCATTCAGCTGCTAGCTGGGAGATTCCCTGGCTGACAGCTTAACCTCCCTAGAGGTCTGATTATGTCCATATTTCTGTGCTCAAAGCGGTACATTTTTTTGCACGGAAATATGTATTTTTTTATTGTAGGCCTGTAATTTTTAGGAATAAAACTGAAATCTGTCCGAACAAGAGTCTAGTAAACATCCCAGGTATGTTAAAATTTGAAACATGAAATCATAAATTATATTTTAATAAATAATCATAAAAAATAATAAAATAATAATACATTTATTCAATAATATAATGAAACTAAAAACACTGAAATTTGAAATAGAGCGTGAAGTTCGCACATCACTGAGCAAAGTCGCAAAATCGTTTTCAGTGTCTGATGACGAATTTCCCCACGAATCATTATCACTCAATTCTGCAAGTGGTTCTGATTTACTATCGCTGTTCTCTAGCTGGTCTAAAACCGATTTTGACCTAAAGGGACGCTTTTTGGACGCCATGGACATTTCTCAGTTTCCAGGCAGAAAGAACAGTACAAATGCAGGCAGGATGCAGGACAAAGCACTCGGGACAAAATGTATGTGAAATGGTTTGATACAGTAATGTTTTACTATGTGATTTTAGTGAATTTAGTGAATGTCACTTTTTGTCATTTTCAAATTTCCCGCCGTTCCATCCCCCGTACGTCCCGACGTCGCAGGGAACGGAACCCAGAAGACAGATTCTGGCATCCGCCGGAGGACATTACAGGGGACACTGCAGGAGGGACATCGCTGGAGCGCAGGACAAGGTAAGAGAAGAACAGATGCCGGAGCAACGCCGCATGGTAAGCCCTAGTGTAGCTCGGGGTTACCGCTTGTGGTACTGAAACTTTACCCCGAGCTACACTTGGGAATACCGCCAGGGAAGTTAATGCAAACAAAGGGTAGGATGCTCGCTGATGTCATTGATCAGATATCCACCAGGACAGGACTTCTAAGCCGGCCAATGTGGTTCACATTAAACTGGTCAGTCATTGTTAGGTGCAGGGGCGGGCTGACTATTTGGAAACTCGGGCACTGCCCGAGGGGCCGGGGTCAGTAGGGGGCCCCATGAGATGCCCCTGGTACCTTTTTCATAGGCTTTTTTGAGTTTGGGCAAGGACACAGGGGCCCCATGATCCCCTATTGCCCGGGGGCCCCATGAGTTGTCAGTCCACCCCTGGTTAGGTGTAGAGGTAGCAGTCTGAATGCAGGAAAGAAACTGGCTTTAGTGTTCTGACTTTGCCCATGCTTTGTAAATCTCACTCTCTTGTGTAGGATGGAAGGTAAATTTAGTTTTTGGCTCCTTCTGTAATCAAGGGAACAGTTATTGTTTGTCCTGGTCTGTTCAGGGCTTCACAGGCCGAGAGCTTGATTGCTCCTCCCTGCCTCTGGAAGCAGCTACCAAAGCTTAGGGCAGGAGATTTAAACAATCAATCTGAATATTAACCATGCTCCAGTCAATCTCTGGAGAGGAGTGTCCAGCAGGAAGCTGGAGAGGTAATAAATAGTTTGAAGCACTGGAGAGCTGGGTTCCTTCTCCCCAGGAGGGTGCCAGAGCCTGAGGGGCTGCTGCCCTTAGGCAGCCCATTGACTGCGTAGCTGTTCTTGAGGCCTCAGAGTTGTAAGGGCTGAGGGCCTAGATGGATCTTCTGAGTAGCTGGTTGCAGGACCTCACCACAAGGGTTCTGGTCTGGAGAAGGACTGTCTCTGTTACTGGACTGTGCCTGGAAGAAGCTGGAAAATGGTAGCTGTCCTGGGACAGGCGTAAAGACCGTAAATTGATCCCTGTGACTGTGCAGTGTTCTGTAAATCGCATTCAATAGCAGTAGTTTTGCATTGGTACAAGGTAACTAGATGCCAAAGAGACTTGCCTTATGGTCTTCAGCTGTGAGGGTTTAGACTGCCCAACATTCACATTTACTTAAAGAGATGATTGTTCTATTGTTGATGTTACTGAGTGTTTTGGAGTATCTAATGCCCTAACCCCTCTCCTGTTAAAGTTTCTCCAAGCAAAAAACCCTAAAAAGACATCCCATAGACTGTGTTTTTGGAGTCAGTGTGAATGGACTGCTTGTGGTGGTGGGCAGCCTCTGTACTATTAGGTAATAATCAATTATTACCAGTGGTGGGTAGCACTACATTCACATTAGAGAATATAATTTACTATACCTCCCAGGTGCCCAATGTCTATAAATATCTTTACATCTGTGTTGCTGAATTATTGCGTAAATTGCTTAATAACTTGTACAACCTAATAAATTCTGACAAAGACCCTCAAAGTGTGTGAGGAAACATGGTGCTGCTTTGGAGTCATGGGCTCTGGGACGGGGGGGGGGGGGGGGCTGAAAAACAGTGACTCCTTTAGCACTACACCAGCATCCCTAACTTTTGTTTACATTCAGCTGTTGGCCAGGGAATCTCTACCAGGAGCTAAATGAGGCCAGGGATGCATCATTGGTTGCTAGGATGCTAGCATCCTAGCAACCTGAAATCTTTTAGCAGGAAGCTGACACATTCAGGACAGCTCCCCAGCATGAACATGCTCTGCCCTGTACTACATAGGGACCACATTCTGAGCACTGGTCTGTCTCTGCACACCAAGTTTCAGTTCGATATCTATGAGCCGGAAGTAATTCTTTTGGAATTCATAACAAAAGGAGGAAAAGGAAAAAGAAGGGACTTTCAGGTGCCAAACATAATCCCAACACAAGATGCCAATGCCTGTTATGCCCTATCTTCCATAAACATGCAACATATTGAATATGTAGAGAAGCATAAATATAAGTAGAATGATAATAGGAGGTAGAGCAATGATGCAAGAGAGTACTTGTAGGTGCTAACACGTTTCACAGTTTTAATGCTTCATCAGGAGACCAACAAACATTAAATATAAAAGTGCGTGTTGCGCGGAATCCAATTGGTGGTGGTGGTGGGGGGACCCAAGACAACCCCCAGGGTGGAAGAGCAATAGAAAATGTTTTGGATAGCTCAATAAAGCCCCATCCAGTGGCTTTAAGCATAGGCCTTGTATTTATAGTGTGAACAGCCACTTGTTGGGGAATAAGTCTTCTTCCACTCAGATTGAGAGCCATACTGTACCCCAGCAGATCGATAATGTAATAAGCAAACCAGTATCAGCCAGTTCACTAGGGTGTTGCAACACATTTTGAAACTGGAGCAGATAAGAACTTCCTGAATCTGGCTCATATCTCTGAACTCTTACTGTAACTGCTGCACAACTTTTTAAAGGGACCATACCACCAGAAAATTGTTGCAAATGCTTTTAACTCGCCTTCATTAATGTATACTATGGTATAATTTGCAGAGGGTTGAATACCTGGCTGTGAGTAACACACCTCCACACAACGTCCTTCAGGCCAACTTTTCTCAACTTTTTTACCCTGGAGGAACTTTTGAAAAAAAATGTTCATTCCTTGGGAAAGTCCACAAATAAAAATTCTGGTTTATAGTATGATAGTGTAACATAGTCAGTGAATAATGATAAAAGAATACATATTAATATGTACCTCTTTAAAGTGAGACTAAGAATTGCTTTGGATGCTCTAAATGTGCTTTTGTGTTTAGTAACAACATGAAATTTGCTTTGGTGCAAAGTGACATTGATTTGATTTTTAAACTTGCAATAGAAAATTTGTTGAAAATCTCCTCCGTCTTGATGTACACTGTTGGCTCACAATGGTGACATCAGATGCTGGAGCATCGTCTGACTGATATCAATTCGCCTGTCGTTACAAAGCACTGTGGCTTTCAGTGGAAAAACAGATGCTCCCACTGAGTGGATTTAAGGTTCTGTCAGACATGTGCAAGTGGGTTGGGAAGTGCATGTCACAGCTATGGCAGCCTATTCATTTCAACAGGCTGCAATACCTGTGAGAAACACGGGAAAAGAAGTCCTCAAACCCTTTTTGTAAAATTGTGCCACACCAAGCTGCATGGTGTTGTGGCACCATGTGGTTTGGCGTGAAAAAACGTGCCACCGGTGCTGAAGTGTGGGGGTGCCATTAGGAATTAATGGCACCTCACATGTCTTCTAAATTGCAGCACACTTCTCTGATTCCCCCAGCCGCCTATTCAATGTGCATAGGGGAATCCCCCATTCTGAAATATTGTATTATGACAGCAGGGAGACCAGGGGCAGACTGACAACTCATGGGGCCCCCGGGCAATAGGGGATCATGGGGCCCCTGTGTCCTTGCCCAAACTCAAAAAAGCCTATGAAAAAGGTACCAGGGGCATCTCATGGGGCCCCCTACTGACCCCGGGCCCTCGGGCACTGCCCGAGTTTCCAAATGGTCAGTCCGCCCCTGAGGGAGACTTCCCCACCATCAGAATATACTGATCAGGGCTGCAGGCACTGATCGTGTGTGCAAACCTCTGCAGGATTTAATAAAAATAAATAAATAAAAAACTGCACATTTTACATACAAAAATATGTGCATTTATTATTATAATTTTTTTTTTTGAAAGGTGAACTTTAAAACACCAACAATGGCCTATTCCGCATATTTATAACAGGAGCTTTGTATGGTGTATTCATATAATGTATAATACAGTAGCAAGGGCCTCCTTCTCTTTCTCAACACATTTTCATGGATCAAGTCTGCTTCTTCAGGACAGAGCAAAAATTGAATAGTGTGCTAAATATTAAGAAAAAAATGCTGCATACTATACAGATTATATCTTGCAAAAGTTGTGTCATTTATTAAAAATGTTGCAAAGTGGGATTTTCCTATTTCTGACACCCCCTGACGCATTTCGCAGGAACATGCATTGTTATTCATTGTTTATTTGGCACACTAGCATAGATGTGACAAGCGGCACTATTTTATTGGCTCACCACTAATAGATTATCGGGTCCCCTGTGTTTTCTTGTCAAATAGGAATTAACTGCACGCTACACTTTCCTGGCAGATAAAGTTATTTTTCTGTACTTGCAACCTCCTGTCTGGCCTAAAATGATAATATAGCTGAGCTGGAGCACCATTATCCTGAGAGGACGTCATAGGACATCCTCCCATCTGTGTGCCTCATGTGCTCCCTGGGGGGCATGCAGCCTTGCGATCTGTCACTCAGATTGTTGTACCAGACTGGTTCTGGTACCATGTGATCACTGTAACCAATCACAGTGATCACATGTCAGTTGTACACAATGCATTTCATTACCCATTCACTGTGTACTTTTGTGATCTCTGTAATTGGTTACAGTGATCACATGGTACTGGGGCAAATCACAGTGTACCTGTACCATGTGATATCTGTGGCCAAACAAAGCTATCCCAATAGTATACATTGGATGAATGGATACCATTCATAAAAATAATTGCTTATTTATTACATTGATCATCACTGTGATAAGCAATCATAGTATAAAAAAAATCCTGATCACCTTCCCAAAGTAGTATAGTGTCACTATGGTGACACTGTACTGCTCTGGTCATAGCATGTGAAAAACAAAAACAATTTAAAATAAATAAAACGTGCATGTATTACAAAGTGCTAAACATATACCGTATGTTTTTTTTTAATTTTGCCTTGACATTTTAAGTAAAAAGTGTGATCTGGTAATGTGGTCACATACATTGAAAGGTTAATTTTTTTGTGCAGGTCTTTCTAAGGTGATTACTGTTATTTTCAATATAATTCTTATGCTGAAATTCCTCTCCTAAGAATTACAATTTCTGACAATGTTGTCTATTTTATGAAGCCACCATGGGAGGTTTTCCACACTTTTCAAAGCTAAAACAAGTCCTGAAATATCTACGTATTTTGATTGTTTTAAAATTTTTATTTTCCAGACTGATCTACCTCTCAGTACTTTATTACACTGGATTTCAGCACTGACATACTGTACAGTTGGCTATACATCATTGTAAGAACAATTGTTCGATTTTCTAATTTGTGTTTGTGGGGTCAAATTGATGTTCATTTTCAATCACTGTGACAAAAACATTTTAAGGAGCAACATTGGAAAACTTTTCTTGAACAAACTAATTTAGGACAATTAATGTGGGTTTTCATTCAGAAAATCTTATTCAATCCAAAATCAAATATTAAAAGAAAAGGACATTTTGAAACAACATTCTCCCAGCCATTGACTTTACAAAGAATTTTTTGTACGAAAGGTATAGCGCTGCCATAGGGTGAAGCAGTATTCTAGTTAGTTGGAAATCTCTGTGCAACCCAATAATGTCATTCCTCCATGAAGAAGGATCACAAATTTCACACATGCACCAGTGTCAGTCATATCATGTTGTGTGTCCCAAGGCGTATGTGTGTTATTTGAGGAAGTTTGAAGAAATGTTAGTGATCACCCATCAATTCAATACAAATTTGTGTATTATCTTCTGAGGAAGGCCAGTTATCCTCTCCACATTCTCAGGGAGGGATCTCCTGATCTATGGTCACCCTGCTTCTGGTGCTTACATGATCCATGCATGGATGGGGTTTTAGGGGAGATATCTGCTGGTGTATAGCCATGTAAGGTTTTACATTAAACAAGAAAATGCAGAGAAATCTGTCTCTCTATTGAAGTTTGTCGCCCAGCCTGTGTGCATGGCAGATGTTTGCTCTCAGGTGTCACAGACGTATCCCCAGCCTCCTGTAGAGGAAGTAAAAGGCAATGTTAGAGGGTCTCTACAAACCCACTAGCAAAGTCCTGTGGCCTGCATACCCTGAATGTTTGCACACGCTCCCCCCTTGACTGTAACCGCACATGATTTCCACCCTGCAGAGAATTGTAAACATGAAAGGTGCAGGATCAGTGACACTCAGAAGTGCTGCTGAGAGCGTGCCTAGACCACATCTGCTCTACTGATACTTGGAAAACGGCATAGGGGGTCTACACCTTGGCTTTGACACATCACATCCATGTCTACATGAGACCTACACTTCCTACGTCTACCACCTGTCCCCATTCTATCCTACTATACTAACACCTGTGCTACGCTGCTCGGGGGGGGTTATTTGTCCTCATACTTCTGAATATCTCTTTACCTATATATTTACTGCACAATATTCCTTTCTTTGTGGAAATGCTAAGGCTAGCACAAGGTTGTAGGTTTTGTGTCAAAACAGACCTTAAAGCAGAGCTCCACCCAAAAGGGGAAGTTTCGCTTTAAGCCTTTGTCCCCCCGCTCCCCATTAAGGATTGGCACCTTTGGTGAGCGGGTACCCGAATTTGGCAAGTACCCGTTCCCTCTTCTGCTGTGATTGCTTAGGGGATCGGAAGTGGAAGTTGTTCTCCCTCTCCCCGTAGTCTTCTAGGACCTGTCACGTGTCCCAGAAGACTTCGGGGCCATTCACAAAGCGCAGCACTTCTTGCGCATGTGCAGTGGGCACCTGGCTGTAAAGCTGTCACAGCCGGGTGCCCACACTAAAGATGCCGGCACCAGGGAGAGAAGACGGCCGGTGAAACCAGCCATGATGAGGACACCGCTGGACCAAGGGACAGGTAAGTGGCTGTATTTTAAAAGTCAGCAGCTACATATGAGCTTTAACAACCTGCAGACCGCAGATAGCCGAATGACGGCTACACTGCGGCCGGCCAATTCTGGGTGGGCGTCATATGACGTCCTCCCAGAACGCGCTCTCGGCGCGCACCCGGCGATCTCCGTGGTCGCTGTGTCCTACAGATATGGTAAAAGGCCAATCACAGCAGCCTTTTACCATGTGATCAGCCGTGTCCAATGACACGCTGATCACCGGGAAATGCAATTGCCGGTTCTCGGCTGCACTTTCCTCACGCTGTCAGAGCACGAGGAAAGTACTGCCGAGAAGCGGCAGTTGTCAGAGCAGGGATCGGCACTGATGATCAGTGCCCTGATGATCGGTGCCCAGCAGTGCCACCCACCTGTTCCTCCCACCTGTGCCCAGCAGTGCATCCACCTGTGCCCAGCAGTGCACCCACCTGTGCCTAGCAGTGCACCCACCTGTGCCCAGCAGTGCACCCACCTGTGCCACCCAGCAGTGCCACACATCTGTGCTCAGAAGTGCCACCTACCTGTGCCCAGCAGTGCCACCCACCTGTGCCCATCCACCTGTGCCCACCAGTGCCACCCACCTGTGCCCACCAGTGCCACCCACCAGTGCCCATCAGTGCAGCCCAGCAGTGCTGCCAGTCAATGCCACCAGTCAGTGCCCAGTGGTTGTGCCAGTCAGTGCCCAGCAGTTGTGCCAGTCAATGCCTAGCAGTGCCACCAGTCAGTGCCCAGCAGTGATGCCAGTCAGTGCCACCTATCAGTGCTGTCTATCAGTGCCACCTATCAGTGTCACCTATCCGTGACACCTCATTAGTGCTGCCTATCAGTGCCACCTATCCGTGCCACCTCATTAGTGCTGCCTATCAGTTCCCATCAGTGCTGCCTATCAGTGCCCATCAGTGCCGCCTATTAGTGCCCATCAGTGCTGCCTCATCAACGCACATCAGTGAAGGAGAAAAATTACCTGTTTGAAACTTTTTTTTTCTAATTTTTTGCACTTTTTTTGTTTATAGCGCAAAAAGTAAAGTGCCCAGCGGCGATTAAATACCACCAAAACAAAGCTCTATTTGTGAGAAAAAAATGCTAAAAATGTCATATGGGTACAGTGTTGCATGATCGCGCAATTGTCATTCAAAGTGTGACAGCGCTGAAAGCTGAAAAGTGGCCTGGTAAAGAAGGGGGTATAAGTGCCCGGTAGGCAAGTGGTTAAAGAAGAATTCTGAGGAAATTTATTATTTTCCCATGCAGTGGGGCTGTGCCCGCACTGCATGGGTTAAATGCTCGTTTTTGCCTAGGGCTTAGGAAAGCAAAGACATGCTTACCTAATCCATCGATTCTCCAAGTACAAGACTGGTCCCCAGAGCTCCTGCCCCCTGCACACTAGTGGCATTGTGAATGGGCTGTTCCTGATATCATCACGCCGATAGACCAGCTCCGGACATGAGTACGGCAACAATAGTCCACCGCTGGATTTGGGGGAGCGCGGTTTTCCGGAGGATCAGTTCAGCTTTTCCCAGAGCCCCTGAACAAAATGAGGACCTAACCTACTGTGGGCACAGCCCCACTGCATGGCAAAATAAAAGTTTTGACAGGAGTTTTGCTTTAGCATGTTAAAGCATAACATAAGCTTTTTGGAGGAAAAGTATCCCCTACTCCCTGAAGCCCCAAATATTTTTTCAGCTAAAAATCCCTATACTTTAGGCGAGGATCGTAATTGTTGGAGAGGGTGCGCCCAAGAAGGCACTTTTATGCATCTCTGGTGGCATTGCCCCACAAATCAAGAATTTTAAAGGGATATATCACAGTGGATTCAGAAAACCATGCTCAAACCCATACAATTTACCCCCTCCATGACTTATTCCATCATACTCCATCTTGCCTCAAGTCATAAAAGTACCATGTCACCCCGCACCTTTTAAATGCAGCTAAAAGCCTTATACTAAGGTTTTGGAAACAAGCCCGCTGTTTCCAACGACTGGAGGAGAGAGGTAGATGGTCTCTGGTCATTGCACTGACCTCTATGCCCTTACTTGGCCATATACACTATGATTATACTGGAGACTGCTGACATTTCCTAATGGGAATCTACTATTGTTTGACCTTAGACCACACACCGACCCCTGGCTGTTGTCACAGGTGCTACAGATATTACTTCATGCTTACCCTACTACCAAGATCCTAGTTGACCTTTACATGTGGTTAAAGGAGAAGTACAGCCAAAGCTCTTTTGGCTGTACTTCTCCTGTGAATCACAGGAGAACAGTATCTTCTGCTCTCCTGTGACCTGTTTTCAGCCGACAGCAGGCTGAAGCCCACTTTTGGCTGATGTTACTCAGCTGGTCCAGGCTGGGGAAAGATCCTGACTTCAAAAGTCTGGAGCAGCACCTGGCTCAGCCTCTCCATGAGCTGCTGAGAGCCTGAGTCAGCCGCTCCCTCTCCCTCTACAGCCCAGTGCTCCAGTGAGCATGGGGGGGGGGGGGCAGAGCAGAGAGCGGTGACTGAAGTCATTGCTCTCTACTCAAACTGGCTGTGAGCACTCAATGGTCAGTGGTCACGTGATCGCTGAATTCTAACCCTTAGAGCTGGTGGGGGACAGATGGAACATGCTGCATCCACCTAGGTAAGTCTAAATGGGGGGGGTAAAAAAATCCACACTTCTCTTTTAATGCCATATTTTTCTTCCTTTCTTATTTGGATTTCAGTGTTTTATATCAGTGACATATATTACCATTGGAGCTATGCCACTTGGTACTTCACCACACACAGCGGGGTGCAATGAATCTCAGTTATCCCATCAGCACCTGAAGGTTTACTACAGATACACACCTCTGATGCAAGTCTTTATGCCATGCTACATTATCAGATGTGTGTACCACCAAGCTGTGTACGGTTTTTCTGCTATACAGAGGTACTGCGACTGGTGTTATTGACACCAATATTTGCTTTTCCTTTCAGTAAATCTTCATTCTTTTGTAATGAAAATGTTGTAATAAAAAGAGATATGCAAAAAATCCCTATACTTACCTTTTATTCTGCAATCTTCTGTAGCACTACCCCCTTAGGGGCTGCAGAGGAATTGGGTCCCCCTATAGTCCTGCACAGCCAGGCAATCCTCATTCTCCACTCAAGCTTGCATTCAGAGTCAGAAAATCAGTCCTTGAGCTTTGGTTTTGTTATTTATTGAGTGGATTTAACAGGGATAGGGTAAGGGGGGTATAGGATACCTAAGGGGATCGATAACAGAGGATAAACTTCCTGGAACTATTCACAAACTTCTCTTCTGGAACACAGTCTCTGTTGGAGTGCTAGCCAGCATGTCCTAGTTGTTCTACCCCAGACCCTAGATGAACTCCTCTTCACCCAGCAATCTGAGGACTTTTCCTGAGCCGGGGATCTGGCTCCTGTTTCTTTAATTGAGGTGAACAGTCACTAGTAGGGGGCTAATCTAGTTTCCCACCAGAGTGCTCCTTCCCCTATCCGCCCAGGGGGTGCAGGTGTAATCACTCAAATCCTCTCCTGTACCGCTGGTGGGTAGGTTGCTACTACCAGGTCTATTAGCTGGGCAGCTCCTTTCCTACCATACAGGTGGTCCTCTCTCAGGGAGCCAGTGACTCCTGAGTTTTCTTCCTCTCCAGCTCCAGGTTCGCAGGCAGGCTGCAGCCCTTCTGGCCTCCTGGCAGCCTTCCTCCTCCAGTCTCACATCTTCCTCTCTCCACTCTTCCACCCAACTCCCCTGCTGGACAGGCTCCTTTATATTTAAGGGTTACTCTAATCCCTTGCCAAGCCTCCTGTTGGGGATTGGCCAGAGCCCTTTGAATATGCAGACTAGCCACTCTTCTCATCTTCCCACTGCTTCTAGAACCTTCTGCAAGTTCTAGGCAGGGGGAAGTCTCAGAAGACTGAGTCTGCAGAGCCTTCCAGCTGCCTTCCAGCTCCTGACCACAGTTTGACTCATCTGACTATTACACCTGAGCTGCTGATCAGCTCCTGTCTAGCCATTGAGATCTAGCTCTACATAGGCTTACTAGGAGGGTGGTACACTTCCAATTGGCTTGGTGATGTCTTTCTCTTCTTACTCAGGGTGCTTACAGTACTCCTGGAGTTCTATGACTATTATTTTGCTTGAAAAAGACTGGCGGCAAATGACCGAGGAGGAGGCTGGGCACAGTGCTGGAGCATAGAAAGCTTTTATAAGTTTTTATATTACGAAAGGAGGGGGGACCTAAACCTAAAAAAAAGTCAGACTTGGAGTTTTACTTTAACATCAATTTAAATTTTATAAATTTCAATCTTTTATGAAAAGGATCCCTGGTGAACCTGCCATGAAGTTCCTCATTTAGACACTTCCTGTTATGGGATGACAACTGTCTCCCTGGTGGACACTACAAGCAGCCATGCTGACTCACATTGACACCTCCCAAATTTCTAACATGAGAAAGATGGACACCTATCAGCACAAAGTACATACTCAAAGGACACGCTCCTGCTATGTCCCATTACACAGACCACAAACAATTTGATGTGCAAAACATAATTGGTTAAAATGTACTTTTTTATCATTACTTTTCCATTATACTAGATTTAAAAAAAAACAAATGCAAGAGTTTGTAGAAGGGATTGGCCCTTTTGCTGCCAGAACTGTTTTCACATTTTTTATTTAAAAAATCATTTTAGGCCTGAAGATTTCACAGAACCCCCAAACATTATATATGTTCTGAAAGCAGAATACAATAGTGGTAGTTCCAATTTTTGATCTTACACAATATTACTGCAAAGGCCTAGAAAACGTAAACTTTCAATAAAAAACACACTAAAGGGAATTGTAGGACAAACAAAAGCAATAAATGACCCACATGTTTGGCAAAACATAAAAGATGAGGTTACGCTGAGTAAATAGATACCCAACATGTCAAACTTTTGCATGCGCCTGTAAAATGGCAACAAACTTCAGTACCCCTTATTTTCTATAGGCGATGCTTCAAAAGCCCATATAGGTCATGAGTTTGGTGTTACGGAGGAGGTCTGGTGCTAGAATTATTGCTCTCATTCTTTAGGCGCCCCTGACACATGCGTTTCTGTTTGTACGTGCGTATATGTGGGGGTGGGACTATAAAACCAAAGACTAATTCCTCCACTCCTTACTGTGCATTTCACCCGGGGCTGTAGATCATTTGTTTCTTGGGAGTGGTTCAGCCTTGGGCACCTACGGGTGTATTGTGAGTGTAGCAACATTGAGGAAATAATTGTAGGGGCTTACGGCAGGTTCACCTCTATGCAGGTTGCGGTTGATGCATTTTGCATTGTAGAACACACATTTTTGCTGCATTTTGCATCTTTTTTTTTTACTAATAGAAAAGTGTGACAGTTCTGTTCATGTAGTGAGACTGCGGATGTGAATAGCATCAAAGTCGCATCAATGTAGTGCAGGAACAGTTATGTGACTAAAGAAGTATATAGCTGCAGTACTGTGCATGCTCTTGGGGGGGGGAGGTTTGGACCCCCCTATCTCCCACCTAATTTAGGCCGGTAATACATGGATCGAAAATTGACCGATTTTTCGTCCGAAAATCGGATCTAAGAATAATTGGTCGATTTTCGATCTGTTAGTGGGTCAATGGCACCGGCCGATTTTCGTGGTTCCTCCCCTTCTCGGTGATTGGACATGTTGGGAAATTTGTGAAAAACTACCGATTTTCAACTCAATGATGGTCAAATCGTACGATCATTTTTCCGAAAAGAATATGCGCATGAGCCGTGACCTGGAAGGAACAGAAGTTTTGCATGTTATATGGGGTGAACTTTATGACTTGGTCGGCCGATATTCAAAATCAATGATGGCACCATCGGATTACCGAGCGAACAATGTTTCTGATTTTTGGAAGAAAAATCATTCAGAATTTGAACCATGTATGGCCTGCATAACTTCCCTAGGTTCACCTTGAGCTGCTCAAACAACAATGTAGAAATCTCCAGGCAGGCCTCTTCATCCCTGCCACCACCTCAATTCATTTTCTATGGGAAGGACATCTATTATTCAACCCAGGGGTGGATAGTCTTTCCATAGGAAAGAATGTAGTCTAAAAAAGAATAATCAAGCGAGCGCTTCTTAAATAGTAATAAAAGCAGCTTGCATAAGGAAAAAGCCTTGAAATCCTTAAAAACATATAAATCAAAAATGCAGCACTAAAACACATATAAATAACAGTATATCTGACATAAAATGAAATGCAAAGTGACAAGTGATAATTCATATATCAAAGCGCTGAAGATGAGCGCAATAAAGTGCGTTGTCTTAAAATAGACGAATAGCAGTGAGGTAAACGCACCTTATAAACGTATAGCAGTCCATAAAATAACTTTTTTTTATAGGTGCCTAAATCATCCAGTGTCTGGGGATATTGGTCGCTTCTCACTGGAATTGCATCAATAAGGTGCTCGTGACTTCTGTGGATAAGAAAAGAGGTGTGCTTGCACTCACCAGGCGCACAATCAAATTGTGGATGTATATGACACTCAGAAGGGCACTCGTGGTTATCTAGGAACCGGTAGGGATAAGGCACTTCTCAGGCACTTAGTACACCCTGGAAACGGACTCCAGACCTCTCAGTGGGACCCTCACAGCAAACTGGGACAGCTCCTTGGTTTCACTTACACCCGGCTTCACATCAGGTCAGCACCAATGGATATCCACCTTTAACCATTTGCCGCCCTATGGCCGAATGGCGGCTGGCAAATGTCATCAGCGTTCTGGCGTCCACCCGCACATGCGCAGTTTGCGCTCCTGCAGAGCCGCGCAGCGGCGCGATCTGTCACCGACCGTGTACCTCGGACATGGCCGATGACAGATCTGAGTACCAGCCCCCCTTGCCGGTACTATGTGACCGGCTGTGACCAATCACAGCAGGTCACATGACAGTTGTATACAATGGATGGCTTCATTCATGCCATCCATTGTATACTACTGCCTAGCTGTGAATGGTCTCAGCTAATCACATGCACATGTCATGTGATTAGCTGTGGCCAAATCACAGCTAAGCACAAAAAAAAAACAAAAAAAAACCCCTGAATGAATCGATGTCATTCAGGTAAATGCTTGCTTATAGCAAAGTAATTCTTTGCTATAAGCAAATTGTGTAAAAAAAAAAATACTTATCACTTCCCCAAAGTAGTACAATGTTACTATGGTAACATTGTACTACTTTGGTCATAGTGAAATATGAAAAACAAATCTTAAAAAAAAGAAAAAAAATGTAATAAAAAAAATAAATAAATAAATATATATATATTTTTTTTTTCATACTGTCACCAGTCAGTGTCCCTGATCACCACCATGCCAGTTATATGATGACGCTGTACTGCACTGGTGACAGTATGTTAAAAAAAAATAGTGAAGCTAATTTTTTAAATTTTTTTTATATTTTCATTTTCCAAAAAATTATGACAAAAAAATACAACTTCAAAAAACTCGCCATTCCTCTTATGAAGTACGTCGGACTGTCTACTCTGCAAAAAGGGGTCATTTGGGGGATATCTGTACTGTTCTGACATTCTCGAACCTCAAGAAATTAGATTGGCTGTCAGTACTTCAGGATTGATCAATATTCAGATCTATACCATAGTTTGTGAACTCTATAACCTTCCTACAAACTAAAAAATACATCCTAATTTGGGTTATTTTCAGCAAAGACATGTAGCAGAATACATCTCGGCCTAAATTTATGAAGAACAATTATTTATTTGCAAACTTTTATAACAGAAACAAAGAAAAATGTGTGTTTTTTTTCAAAATTTTTGGTCTTTTTTTGTTAATTTAGCAAAAAATAAAAACCCCAGTGGTGATTAAATACCACCAAAAGAAAGCTCTAGTTGTGTGAAGAAAATTATAACATTTTAGTTTGGGTACAATGTTGTATGACCGCGCAATTGTCATTCAAAGTGTGAGAGCGCTGAAACGTGAAAACTGGCCTGGGCAGGAAGGGGTAAAATTGCCCGGTATGGAAGAGGTTAAGCAGCTCCAGGAATAAGCCACCAAACAAAAGAGCTCCTATGGTGTAGAATGTTTTATTGAGCCAATGGTATTAGTATAGCAGCTTAGTTCAGCTGTTGCAAATGGTAATGCAGCTATATGAGGAAATTGCAGAGATTCCAATACAAAAGTAACAAAGATGGCTGCCAGCCTAGCATGTGGACCTGGCAGCGAGTGACGTCAGCTAAGCTGCGTAACTTGATTGTGCGTCTGGTGAGTGCAAGCACACCTCTTTTCTTATCCACAGAAGTCACGAGCACCTTATTAATGCAATTCCAGTGAGAAGCGACCAATATCCCCAGACACTGGATGATTTAGGCACCTATAAGGAAAAGTGATTTTATGGAGTGCTATACGTTTATAATGTGCATTTACCTCACTGCTATTCGTCTAGATTAAGATGACTCATTATTGTCACTTTATTGCGCTCATCTTCAGCGCTTTGATATATGAATTATCACTTGTCACTTTACATTTCATTTCATGTCAGATATGCTGTTATTTCTATGTGTTTTAGCGCAGTGTTTTTGATTTATATAGGAAAGAATGGAGACTGCGGTGTGCCTGCAAGAAAAAAGCTAAATTGTATAGTGATTTTTTTTTTTTTAAATAATTTTTTTTTCAGATGAATATGACACATTGCATATAAATATATCACAGCGTGTGCCCTGCTTCCTCTCGGGGAAACCACTAATGCTGTGTGACACCCGGAGTCACAGATACAGCCTGTAATAAATATTTGTAAGATAAACACATGTGTTATAATGACAATGTTTTATATCAACAGCAATTGTGCACTATATAAAGCCATGTTTCTAAAGCAGCAAATTCACCAGGAAGATTCACCTGCAGTGAATGTTTGGTGATGGTCAAATTCATGCTTTAAAAACAGGAAGATTCGCCTGCAGTGAATGTTTGGTGATGGTCAAATTCACAGCTTTAAAAACAGGAAGATTCACCTGCAGTGAATATTTGGTAATGGTCACATACACTGCTTTAAAAATAGGAAGATTCACCTGCAGTGAATGTTTGGTGATGGTCAAATTCACTGCTTTAAAAACAGGAAGATTCACCTGCAGTGAATGTTTGGTGATGGTCAAATTCATTGCTTTAAAAATAGGAAGATTCACCTGCAGTGAATGTTTAGTGATGGTCAAATTCACTGCTTTAAAAACAGGAAGATTTTACTGCAGTGAATGTTTGGTGATGGTCACAGTCACTGCTTTAAAAACAGGAAGATTCACCTGCAGTGAATATTTGGTAATGGTCACATTCACTGCTTTAAAAATAGGAAGATTCACCTGCAGTGAATGTTTGGTGATGGTCAAATTCATTGCTTTAAAAACAGGAAGATTCACCTGCACTGAATGTTTGGTGATGGTCACAGTCACCGCTTTAAAAACAGGAAGATTCTACTGCAGTGAATGTTTGGTGATGGTCAAATTCACAGCTTTAAAAACAGGAAGATTCTACTGCAGTGAATATTGGTGATGGTCAAATTCACTACTTTAAAAATAGGAAGATTCACCTGCAGTGAATGTTTGGTGATGGTCAAATTCATTGCTTTAAAAACAGGAAGACTCGCCTGCAGTGAATGTTTGGTGATGGTCAAATTCACTGCTTTAAAAACAGGAAGATTCACCTGCAGTGAATGTTTGGTGATGGTCAAATTCATTGCTTTAAAAATAGAAAGATTCACCTGCAGTGAATGTTTGGTGGTGGTCAAATTCACTGCTTTAAAAACAGAAAGATTCACCTAGAGTGAATATTTGGTGATGGTCATATTCACTGCTTTTAAAACAGGAAGATTCACCTGCAGTGAATATTTGGTGATGGTCAAATTCATTGCTTTAAAAACAGGAAGATTCACCTGCAGTGAATATTTGGTGATTGTCAGATTCACTACTCTACTAACATACCTCCAAACCATTCTAATTTGCTGATAAGCCCCCATGTCATTGTGGTGAAAGGTCCTTCCTTGGCACTAAGGCCTGATTTCCTGAATTACAATCTGACGTAAGGTGTGCGAGGCTTCCAGATCCCCGGTCACATGACTGATGTCTGAGGGGCACTTTGCTCCTCTTTATAATGAATGGAGGAGCCCCCAGATCCAGGGGCCACTCTACACCCTCCGCCAGACACCATTCTAAACAAAGTCCCCCGTAAAGGTTACAGACTAGTGTGGTGCCACCTACTGGTAAAGTGTTGTATTGCCGCTCTGTAAATTCTGCAATGTTTTTTTCATGTAATATTTCCACAATAGTCACTAGAGGGGGCCATTGTGATTTGTTTGCTGCTCAGCTTTGCTGCCAGACTAACCTCATGGGTGCTCTCAGCATGTATGATACAAAGACTCAGCTAGGCCATCTCCACGGTTTAAATTGTATCTGTCGAGCAGCAGACCCGTCCATCATCCTAAACCTAACCTATGTTCTCTAACTCCCCAATCTGGCCCCTCCGCCTTCCTTCCCAAGCAGCCCCACCCTCCAGCACTGAGCACTGCTGGACACAGCGGCCTATGACCTTCATTTACATAATGACATCACATAGACAAAGCTCAGGCAGCAGAGTCCAGCGGCCAGTATGCCGGATAGGGCTTTGTTTACAATGGCTGATGTCAGGGGTCTGGGTTCAGGTGTCAGGTGGGTAGCAACCCAATTACAGTAACAGGACAGGCAGCAGGACTTAAAACAGGTTTAAACCCAATACCAAAAATGGAATATAATGCAGATTACCAATCATTAGATGTGGCTGCATTAGTTTTTTTTTTATTTTTTTTCCCTGTTTTTTACCTGGTGATCTGGCCAGGAACACATCTCCTGTATTAGAATGCCTCCGCTCTGGATGAACACAGCATTGTAAGTCTGGGGGGAGGGGAGAGTTAGAAGTATGAGCAGATTTAGATACACTAACAAACTGAAGCCAAACTCCTGCTAACACTTTGTAAGCAGTTGCAGCAACATTTGTTTCCCTTTGGGATAAAGTTTTTTACAAATAAATGCTGATCATTGTAAGCACCCCACCCATTGAACACCAGAATTGGCAGGTCCACCACTGGCGCCCTGTGCTTTTCACAGATGAGAGCAGGTTCACCCTGCGCACATGTGACAGACATGAAAGGGTCTGGAGAAGCCGTGGAGAATGTTATGCTGCCTGTAACATTGTTCAGCATGACCATTTTGGTGGTGGGTCAGTGATGGTCTGGGGAGGCATATCCATGGAGGGGCGCACAGACCTCTACAGGCTAGACCAGGGGTCTCCAAACTATGGCCCACCAGCTGTTGAAGTACTACAAGTCCTATCATGCCTCTGCCTCTGGGAGTCTTGCCTATGGTTGTCAGAGTCTTGCAAGGCCTCATGGAACTTGTAGTTCCTCAACACCTGGAGGGTCATAGTTTGGAGACCCCTGGGCTAGACAATGGTACCCTGACTTCCATTAGGTATCCGGATGAAATCCTTGGACCCATTGTCAGACCCTACGCTGGTGCAGTGGGTTCCTCCTGGTGCATGACAATGCCCAGCCACATGTGGTGAGAGTATGCAGGCAGTTCCTGGAGGATGAAGGAATTGATACCATTGAATGGCCCCCATGCTCGCCTGACCTAAATCCAATAGAACACCTCTGGAATATCATGTTTTGGTCCATCCGATGCTGACAGGTTGTACATCAGACTGTCCAGGAGCTCAGTGATGCCCTGGTCCAGATCTGGGAGGAAATACCTCAGGACACCATCCGTTGTCTCATTAGGACCATGTCCCGACGTTGTCAGGCATGCATACAAGCACGTGGGGGCCATACAAACTACTGAGGACCATTCTGAGTTGCTGCAATGGAATTTCAGCAAAATGGACTAGCCTGCTGCATCATTTTTTCTCTTTGATTTTTGGGATATCTTTGAATCCAGTCCTCTGTAAGTTGATAATTTTCATTTCCATCAAACGATGGGGAATCCTTACATTCCTAACACATTCCCCAGTCCATATCAGTATAGATATCCAGCAGGAGATTTTTCCCCCTTGAGATCTGATGTGTTTTCAAAGTGTTCCTTTAATTTTTTTGAGCCGTGTATTTGGCAGGACATCTTCTATGTGTGTATATAACTTGTTTATAGGGTAAGATTAATGCTGGCAATCCAATACCAACTTGTCGGAGGCGGACAGATGAAAAACGGACATACAGAACGCCCATGTGAAAGAGGCCTAACGGTTGAAGATCTTGTACTAACAATCACCCGATCACTGTGACTGCCTCTGATTGGCTATCACAGCGATCAGTCACTGTACAACCTACCTCTGTGTTGTTTTCTCCTCTTAAATGGAGAAAACGATACATTGTGGGCGAGATTTACTAAAGCTGGTTCATGCAGAATCTGGTGCAGCCGTGCATGGCAGCCAATCAGCTTCTAACCTCAACTTGCTCAATTAAGCTTTAGCAATAAAACCTGGAAGCTGATTGGTTGTTATGCTGAAGTGCAGGAGATTCTGAGTGAATCAGCTAATAAATCCTTGTATCTTTTCTCCTTGTTAGAGGAGAAATTGTAAACAAAAAAAAGTGCATAAAAATGAATAACAAAAATAAAGATAACATAGCTAGAACAGGGTTTGATCTAGGTGAGGGATAGAGTAAGGGCTCGTTCACACTGGACTTTATTTTTAACTATTGCCAAACGCCCCTATAGGGTTTGACAGGCATTAGACAGGCATTTGGGAAGCGTTTTTAATGCTCCTCAAATGCTCCCTAAACACCCCATGAGCGGTTTTGAGGCGGTTGATAGATGTTTGCCAAGCATTAAAAAAGCACCACAAATGCCTATAATGAAGTTAAATGGTAATAACGCTCCGCAAACGCATCACAACCGTGTCGCAACCGCAAGCAGCACCATAGACTTGAATGGGAGGCTTCAACTCCTCCTGACTGGACACAAGGCGTCAGTTTTGCCGCGATGCTAATGCTTGAATGTGAACAGCACTGTGTGCTGCCATGTGCAGAATTTTCATAGGCATTTGAGAAGCATTAAAAACGCTACACAAACGCCTGTCTGACGCCTGCTGACAAAGCTAGCCTTATGCCGGCCATAGATGGCTCAAAAAATTGGCCGAATTTTCGGCCGAATAAAAAATTGCCCAATTTTCACACTGTTAGTGGGTAATTGGTCGGCTGTTTTTCGAGGTTTTTGCACTTTGAGATTGTCGGTCATGTTGGAAAATTTGTGGCCGATTTGGACGATTTTCCCAGCAATGATGGCCAAATCGGCCGATCGTTTTAACGATAAAAAAATCGGCACATGAACAGTGACCTGCAAGGGACAGAAGTGATGGGGTAAACTTTATGATTTAGTCGGCCGATTTTTTTTAAACCATTGGTGGTAACTTCGGCCAAACAAACAACCGATTTTTCGTTTATCGTTCGAAAAATCGGCCAATGTTCGACCCGTCTATGGTCTGCATTAGGGTCAAAAGTCCTGATGAGAGTCAGCAGTCAGGGACAGTGTATTGTAGATGGGATTTAAAAAAAAACATTTTTTATTTAGCATAAATGTCAGTGTCAGTATGTTTTAGGTATGATAAAACAAAATGCAAAATGCACACTATTGTCTCTGGGCCCTACTAAGGGTACCAACGACAAAAACCAAATGTATCGCTGGGATGGTCAGGAGCAACAGAATTTATTTTTCGTTGTTCTTTGGTGGTGGGCTATAGTACTAGCAAGAAATATACAGCTAAATAAAAAAAAAAAAAAACATTTTTTTTTTACTTTGTACCAGTTTACCTTTAATGATAAAAATAAATCAGAAAATATCCATTGCCATTTACCACCAGATTTAAGCCCAATTCGTCTTGAAAAAAAAAACAAGGCATAATTCTGTCTTAATTGTCCCTGGTATGTGTATGTATGAATGTGAGTTAGGGACCTTAGATTGTACACCCCTTGAGGGTTAGGGACCTTAGATTGTACGCCCCTTGAGGGTTAGGGACTGATGGGAATGTACAATATATATGTGAAGCGCTGAGTAAATTGACGGCGCTATATAAGTACCTGAAATAAATAACTCGCCTGGATACATAACAAGTAGTTATAATGATATGTACAATTTTACTAACACATCAAAGTTGCAAAACTGTTTTCAGGATTTTTTGCTTTTGGTCATGAATGGGTTAAGGGGCTTCAGAGTTCAAGCTTCATTTAGGTATGTGTAAAAATTCCCCTATGAAAAATAACTGCAGCTTCAGAAAAATGCTCCTTATAATGTATGGTAGTAAGGTACGGGTGAAAAAAAAATATCTTCAGTGGTCATTATAGCTGCTTGAATAAAGCTTGCAGTTTTATGTTTGATATCCCATCAATGAAGCTCATAAGCATTGTACACATAATGTATGGGCAGCACAGTGGCTAAATGGTTAGCACTTCCACCTGGCGGTACTAGGGGCGTCGGTTCAAATCCCAGCCACAGCATCACCTGCCTGGAGTTTGCATGTTCTCCCTGTGCCTGCATGGGTCTCCTCCAGGTACTCCAGTTTCCTCCCACACTCCAAAGACATGCTGGTAGGTTAATTGGCTCCTGTCTATATTGTCCGTAGTATGTGTATGTATGAATGTGAGTTAGGGACTTTAGATTGTACATCCCTTGAGGGTTAGGGACTGATGTGAATGTACAATATATATGTAAAGCGCTGTGTAAATTGACTTATTACATAAGTATCTGTAATAAATAAATATTATTTTTTCTATATATTTTGCACAAATTAAGCCATAATTGGACTCTGGTAACAAAAGCAGCACATATTTAGAATGTTCTATTTATCTTGAGAAAAGCAATATTTATATAACAAGAAATAAAAAATGAACATCAGTAAACAATAAATACAATGAGAAAGCGTTCACTTCTTTCACTTTCATGGAACTCTTCATGTAACAGTTGCCATCTGCAGCCCCCCTAACTCCCAGACCACCAAGTCGGAGTGCTGGTACCCTACTTGTACAGCCGTCACCACATCAAGCCGTCCGCAAGCTGCAGGTGTTCAGCTCCGTGGCAGCGTCAGTATGCTTTGGATACGGCTTGACACTCTTTTAAGTTGTGCGTAGGATTAAAAGTTTCTTGAAACCATTTGGCTTGGATGGATGTTGCCCCATTTTAATCTGGATCACTGAACATTACACAGAACCTCGACACTGAGAGGCAGCAGTGCTGTTGATGGGCGTTTGCTTTAAGAAACAACAAAAACTTTGTTTTTTTTTTTCAGTAGAAAATAATTTGAAATTTCCATTTAGTTTAAGTGATATAAAAGTATTCAAATAAATAATATAAAAGTATTCAAATTATATTTAAAAAAAAAAGCATAATCCCCCATTAAATTATATACTATTAGGCCCCATGTTAACTGTGTTTTCTAGTCTACATTTTTCTTACTTTCTATAAAGTATTTTTTAGTTCAAATTATTACACAAGAACAAAAATATAAATATAAAAAAAAATGGCATTTAAACAAAAACAAGATATTTATCCACAAAACAAATAACTGAGTAGCTCATTAAATATTTTGAAAATTTTGTAATCTGACTACAGTATTTTTCTAATGCACACGGAAAGGTTTCTTCATAGTGAGAGCTGTGAAAATGTGGAATAGACTCCCTCAAGAGTTGGTTCTGGCCAGCTCAGTGGATTGCTTCAAAAAAGTCCTGAATTCTTTCATGGATACACAGAATATAACTGGATACTAACATTTATAGGTAAAGTTGATCCAGGGAATATCCGATTGCCTCTCGGGGGATCAGAAAGGAATTTTCTTCCCTGCAGGAGCAAATTGGATCGTGCTTTGCTGGTTTTTTTGCTTTCCTCTGGATAAACTGTGGGTATAGGATTATAACTTTTTTTAATATGTTTTTTTATTAATTTTTTAAATGGTTAAACTGGATGGATTTTTGTCTTTTTTCAGCCAGACTAACTGTGACTAACTGTGTAACATGTCATGATAGCAGTCAGTATATGAAATCTTTTTTTTCCCCTTTAAATCCTGCATGCCTTTATTATATTTTTACAACATTAGCTGTGAATGAAGCTGTCCAGCAAAAATAACAATTACAAAGGTTGGGGGAAAACTAAGACACTGCCATGGGTGCTTACAATGGTCACCTTTTATTCTCATGGGCTCAGTCTGTTTTTTGCTCCAAAACCCTGTCAGCATTATAGTCTTTCCCAACGCCTGACACTTTTGCTGGACAACTTTTTGTGCATGTACATATAAAGAACAGTAAATAAAAGTATTAAAGTTTTTTTTTTTCAAATACTAGTGCAAAATGTAGTAAATATGAATTTAATTATTTACTTTCAAATATTCACCCACAATTTTTTAGCAACTTTTTTTGTTTATATTTCTTGTATTCTATTTTGAAGAAAACAAAGTATATTTATTTCTAAAAAAACACCTAGACAAATGTTAAATAAAGACAGAGATATGACATTTTTTAAAAATAATAATGATAATAATAATTTTAACCCAAATTATTAATTAAAACACATTTATCCAGATGTTGCATCTATCTATCTATCTATCTATCTATCTATCTATCTATCTATCTATCTATCTATCTATCTTCTATCTATCTATCTATCTATCTATCTATCTATCATTTTGTATTTATTCAAGTCATTTTATGATTGTGACATTTGTGGTGTTTTTTTCCAGTGAAATAATATCAATACCTTCTGAGTGGATGGAATAGAATGCTGATCAAACAAGTTACAACAGTTTTTGTTTCATCAATAAAATTGTAGCACATGTGTGCGGTAATACAGTCACAATATGTGTGTGCTGGGAGCTATACATATAAATAGAGTGTAAAATCTTGTGCCAATTCAGTGATACAAAATAACAATAGAAAGCCATTGCTAGAATTGTGAATCGCTCACACTATTCACATTCCTATCCAAAATGTGTTATATAACATGAAATTATCAATCAAGTGCCGCGCTTCGCTTCTGATTTAAATCAAGACAACCAACATAAACGTCTTTTTATAATTAAGGAGTATCAGTTCTTGGTGCACTGCTATGGTCCCCACTCAATTCCTAAATATGAAATAATGTGAGGATAATATAAAAAATAAAATAAACAAAATAGTAGTAAATATCAAAACAAGGATTGCTGCAACCACTAATAATGTGTCCTCTAACACACCTAACATAAATACATACCAACCATGTGGTGCTCTATCCATTTAAATCTCTCAATGCAAAAATAAACCCTAAGTATTAAAAAATGTCTATTAGTAAATACTAAAAAAGTCCATAATAGTGTGTATAGTCCATTTTCACAAATTCGGTGCTGTGCAAACAAAAAACGTGCTGTCCCTCCTGAGAGTGAAAAAAGTGCTCACCTTGTGATTAGACCTACAAATCAATAGAGGTCAAGTAAGCTCCAAGGAGGAGGGCCCTCCTATCCCTCTTGTATTGAACTGTATTGTTGCTGCATTGTCTCCCTTTATATTGTTAAGTGCTGAGCAAACTGTTGGCGCCATATAAATCCTGTATAATAATAATAATATATAAATCCTGTATAATAATAATAATATATAAATCCTGTATAATAATAATAATAATATATAAATCCTGTATAATAATAATAATTAATCAGTGGTGTTGTTTCAGACCAACTTTTCCATCCGGACTCTCCTTGATGGCTCCAAAGATGTGGAAAATGCGCTCAAACCAAAAACATATATTTAATAGTGCGACACTGTATGACTCAATAAGTGCACTCACATAAAGTATCATTAAAAATGTGCTCATTCAACCAAAATATCCTTTCTTATGTGTGGTGGCGATTCTCAAACAACACCTCCAAAGCGTGCTCAATACCCCATCACAAGTAGGTGCTCATCTTCTCATCAGACCCATATAATTATAGGTCACAATTGCTTGACATTCATCCCACTCGGTGTATTAGCTTCCACCTCTTTGCAGCTACTTCACTCCTCTTGTCCCTTTAAGGGACCAGTATGTTGCTGTATCCACCCAGATGAGTATAGGCTCAAAGGGAGAAAGGACAATTCATAGTGCAAACCCGTATAAACATAAAATTATTTATTGAAGTAAAATATCACACTCACAGAGTAAAAACAAAAGGAAGGTTGATTCCATTTATCAAAATGGCTCCTGCAGTACCACTTCCGGTTTCTGTGGTACGGGAAGTGACTCAGTAGGTTCCTCCTGACATGTTGTGTCACTGAGGGAGAATGTCACCAGCACACCGAGGATCACCAATATGTGTCCAAACGTTTTAATGAATGATCACATGGTTACAGCTAGGCAACGTTTCAGAGTCTCGCAGGACCCCTTCATCAGGCATGTGACATCATGTGCCTTACTGTAACTATGTGATCGTTCATTAAATCGTTTGGACCCATATTGGTGATCCTCGGTGTGCTGGTGACATTCTCCCTTGCTGATTCTGTTCAGTTCCAGCTGACTGTCGCTGCAGCACCCACTTATACACACAGCCATTTTTAATGCAGGAAACGTGTGCGCTTGGATTGTATACTAGCGTTTTGTCACTGGTCATGTGACTTCCTCAGGGTCCCTGAGGACCCAGCTGTACTGCACTCTCCTATCCTACGAGCATTGTGACATCAAAGCCTCTCCCCTATGCACTACACATTCACTCTTCCTGATGAAGCCACGTGACCTGATGGCGTAACATGTAGGGGAGGGGCTTTGACGTCATGACGCTTGTAGGATAGGAGAGCGTGGTACAGCTGGCTGCAGAGTAGTGGTTGGAGGATCCATAGTAGCAGTGCCTTATTGGAGTGACAGCGGGAGCAGGACAGAGCAGCCATTGATCAGTGCTGTGCTGTCACAGATGGGATGGTGTCATCCCTCTGATGTGTGTAACCTGGGTCGCACCCCCGCACCCCCATAGCGACGCCACTGTAGGAGACTTTTTGCATAAAGCAGTCAACCAGCTACATCGATATATTTAACAATCAGCTCTGTGCCTTCACAAGTTGTTGTACTGGTGACATATGCCTTAACAGTACGAAAATGTCAACATAGCCAATCCCAGAATGAATGTATGGAGCATACTGACAGGAGGTGAAAGTAGATGAGATGGTAGAGTGAGCACAGTGATCCTCATACTAGTCTGCTGATGCTCTGTTCTCCAATCAGCAGGCTGGATCCAAACTGATAGCCATGCTTTGTATTGTCACTATATTGGAGGCCACTGAACTTGCAGTGCTGTCTGGTGGTGTGCATGGATCACATTACTAGCTGCACATAAGTGCAAGTTGTTTGGCTGGTGAAACAGTTAATATATATATATATCTCAACTGTGAATTTAGCTGTTTGCCCAGAGTTGTGCTAAAGGAAATACAGAGGCTGCTAAAGCCAAAGTTCTTCTAAAAATGCTAATAGGTTGGGTGTTTCTGTCATTCACACCAGTGGGCGCGTGTTGTACCAACTCATCAGAGCTAACTTTGTTATTCACTATATGTGGTCTCCCCGGACCCTGCATTCACTATATGTGGTCTCCCCGGACCCTGCATTCACTATATCTGGTCTCTCCGGACCCTACATTCACTATATCTGGTCTCCCAGGACCCTGCATTCACTATATCTGGTCTCTCCGGACCCTACATTCACTATATCTGGTCTCTCCGGACCCTACATTCACTATATCTGGTCTCTCCGGACCCTGCATTCACAATATCTGGTCTCTCCGGACCCTGCATTCACAATATCTGGTCTCTCCGGACCCTGCATTCACTATATCTGGTCTCTCCGGACCCTACATTCACTATATCCGGTCGCCCCGGACCCTGCTTTCACTATATCTGGTCTCCCCTGACCCTGCATTCACTACATCTGGTCTCCCCGGACCCTGCATTTACTATATCCGGTCTCCCCGGACCTTGCATTCACTATATCCGGTCTCCCTGGACCCTGCATTTACTATATCTGGTCTCCCCGGACCCTGCATTCACTATATCTGGTCTCCCCGGACCTTGCATTCACTATATCTGGTCTGCCTGGACCCTGCAGTCATTATATCTGGTCTCCCAGGACCCAGCATTCACTATATCTGGTCTCCCCAGACCCTGCATTCACTATATCTGGTCTCCCCGGACCCTGCATTCACTATATCTGGTCTCCCCGAACCCTGCATTCACTATATCTAGTCTCCCAGGACCCTGCATTCACTATATCTGGTCTCCCCAGACCCTGCATTCACTACTTCTGGTCTCCCCGGACCCTGCATTTACTATATCCGGTCTCCCCGGACCCTGCATTCACTATATCCGGTCTCCCAGGACCCGGTATTCACTATATCCGGTCTCCCCGGACCCTGCATTCACTATATCCGGTCTCCCAGGACCCTGCATTCACTATATCTGGTCTCCCAGGACCCTGCATTCACTATATCTGGTCTCCCTGGACCCTGCATCCACTATATCTGGTCTCCCCGGACCCTGCATTCACTATATCTGGTCTCCCCGGACCCTGCATTCACTGTATCTGGTCTCCCCGGACCCTGCATTCACTGTATCTGGTCTCCCCGGACCCTGCATTCACTATATCTGGTCTCCCCGGACCCTGCATTCACTATATCTGGTCTCCCCGGACCCTGCATTCACTATATCTAGTCTCTCAGGACCCTGCATTCACTATATCTAGTCTCTCAGGACCCTGCATTCACTATATCTGGTCTCCCTGGACCCTGCATTCACTATATCTGGTCTCCCAGGACCCTGCATTCACTATATCTGGTCTCCCAGGACCCTGCATTCACTATATCCGGTCTCCCAGGACCCTGCATTCACTATATCCGGTCTCCCCGGACCCTGCATTCACTATATCTGGTCTCCCCGGACCCTGCATTCACTATATATGGTCTCCCTGGACCCTGCATTCACTATATCTAGTCTCTCAGGACCCTGCATTCACTATATCTGGTCTCCTAGGACCCCGCATTCACTATATTCGGTCTCCCCAGACCTTGCATTCACTATATCTGGTCTCCCCAGACCCTGCATTCACTATATCTAGTCTCCCACAGTACACACAACATGGAAGTGCAATTATTTTAGTAAATATAAACTGCTTAATACCTTTACTCATCAGCAGTTAGAGCAATCTTGTGACTTCTATCGTTTTACCGATAAAAAAGAAGAAAAAGAAGAAGAAAAAGAAGAAGAATTCCAATCCGCTATTATATTTGACATGAAAAAGTATTGCGGTTGCCACAATGTATCTATTTGTATCCAAATAAAAACATCTGTATCCAAAATGGATACAAATGGATACAATGTTGCAACCGCAATACTTTTTCATGTCAAATATAATAGCGGAGCTCTCTGCAGGGACAGAAGTAATTAAATGCCAGCCGTAGACGGGATGAAAATCACCTGATTTTTTTTACCGTTGGTGGTAACGTCGGCCTATTGAACGACTGATTTTTCTTTTTGTTGGTTTTTTTTTAAACGGCCGTTTTTCGACCCAGTCTATGGCCTGCATAATTTTGTAAATCCTACTTACCATCAAGTTTGTGGACTCCCACTGACTCTGTGGCATTTTCTACTCCGGCCCTCCTGAAGTTTGAAAGACAGTAAACTGGCCCTTTCTTTACGAAGTTTGGAGACCCCTGCTTTATACGTATGTGATATAAAGATGGCCATCCATCTACATCTCTGAAACATAACCGAGAGTCCAGCAGTGGCAGCCTACATCTTTTCTCAATACAGGTTAGGGTTAGAGAGGAAGTTTACTCCCCAGGTCATTGTTTTTAGCCCCTTCTTACCTTCTTTTAGATGGTTCAACCTCAATAAACATACACAGCCGGCATATCCAGTGTTGATCTGTTGTAATCCGCTGATCTGCTCCTCCTCACCCAGTCCCGCTGCCATCATTTCTTTCATGTCGTTGGATGCCGGCTGTCTCTCCTGGTTTGTGCAGTCACCCACTGCCCCAGGTAAAGCCTCCTAGGATATGTATTGTAGATGTGGTCCCATCTATCTGGCCTAATAGGAATGGAGGCAAGGGGCCGGGTGGGCCAGTATTTGAAAAAATACACAGTAAAAAATTAAAAATAAAAAACAAAACAAAAAGAAAAGGAAGTCATATTTTTAGAGCCCATTCACACTTGTGCAACTTGTCATGCGACTTTGGGGTCCAAAGTTGCATGACAAGCTGCACCCCATGTTTCCCAATGAGTACCATTCATATGTGCAACTTCAAGTTGCAGTGACCTGAAAGTAGTTCCTGCATTACTTTGGTCCGACTTTCACGCATAGACTTCAATGTAAACCCTTCAAAACCGCATGAAAGTCACACCTGGATGATATACATTTGACTTGTTTGTGACTCTGCACAATACAAACAATCATCCTTGGTCAAAGCCAAAGTCAGAGTCGCACTCATCCAAAGTCACGTCAAAGTCGCACTGTAAAGTCGCAATGAAAGTTGCACGATTTTAAAGTCACACAACTGTGAATGGGCTCATAACTGTTGCAGCACAGTGGCTAAATGGTTAGCGCTTCCAACTGGCAGCACTAGGGTTGTTGGTTCAAATCCCAACCACAGCACCACCTACCTGGAGATTGCATGTTCTCCCTGTGCCTGTGTGGGTTTCCTCCAGGTACTCTGGTTTCCTTCCAAAGACAAGCTGGTAGGTGAATTGGCTCCTGTCTAAATTGTCCCTAGTATGTGTATGAATGTAAGTTAGGGACCTTAGATTGTACGCCCCTTGAGGGTTAGGGACCAGGGGTGGACTGACCATTTGGAAACTCGGGCACTGCCCGAGGGCCTGGAGTCAGTAGGGGGCCCCATGAGATGCCCCTGGTACCTTTTTCATAGGCTTTTTTGAGTTTGGGCAAGGACACAGGGGCCCCATGATTTGTCAGTCCGCCCCTGTTAGGGACTGATGTGAATGTACAATATATGTGTAAAGCGCTGCATAAATTGATGGCGCTATATAAGTACCTGAAATAAATAATGACATTGAGGAGGGGGAGGCTTGCATGGCAGATGCATCCACTTATCCATAAATCATTTTAGCAATAAATATTGGATCACATTTTTTTGTTGTGATAATAATAGTTCCCAAGCAGATTTATGTAGCAGTTTTACTGTTCAGTTTTGTTGGTACACAAAGCAGGACCCCGGAATGTAGCAAGAAGAGATATTAGTAAAGTCACACCAACTCATTTTTAAAACGTCACACCAAGGAAATGTGGTCGCTGTGACAGATACCTGCAAATCAAGAGCTGTAAGAACGAAACTGTACAAACGGAGTTCTGTTCATGTACTCTCCAGTTTTACTGCAATATTAAGGGAATTCCCTAGAGCAGGGGGCTCCAAACTTCTACGCAAAGGGCCAGTCTACTGTCCTGGAGACTTTAGGAGGGACGCATTATTTCTAGTGGGAGTAGAAAATGTCTCAGATGGTGGTCAACGGGGGGGTAAAATAATTACATAATGCCTGCAGTAGGAGGTATTAGTGGGAAGAATAACCTCAATGGTTGGTATCAGTGGTAGGAATAGTTCCCCATCATTAATATTAATGAGAAGACTAATCCTCATCATTGGTGTCAGTGAGAGGAATAGTTCCCCATTGTTGGTGTCAGTAGGAGGAATGGCGCCGCATTGTTGGTGTAAAAGGAAAAATAGTGCCCCGTCATTAATATTATTGAGAAGAATAATCCCCATCATTGGTGTCAGTGAGAGGATTAGTTCCCCGTTGTTGGTGTCAGTAAGTGGAATGGTGCCCCATTGTTGGTGTAATAGGAGGAATAGTGCCCCATCATTGATATTAATGAGAAGTATAATCCCCATCATTGGTGTCAGTGAGAGGAATAGTTCCCCATTGTTGGTGTCAGTAGGAGGAATGGTGCCCCATTGTTGGTGTAATAGGAGGAATAGTGCCCCATTATTGATATTAATGTGAAGAATAATCCCCATCATTGGTGTCAGTGAGAGGAATAGTTCGCCATTGTTGGTGTCAGTAGGAGAAATGGTGCCCCATCACCAGTGTCATAAGGAGGAATAATGCCCTATAACTGGTATCAGTAGGAAGAATAGTGCCCCGTTGTTGATGTCAGTGGGAGGAACAGTGCCTTGTATAGGGTCAGTGGGAGGAACAGTGCCTAGTATAGGGTCAGTGGGAGGAACAGTGCCTTGTATGGGGTCAGTGGGAGGAACAGTGCCTTGTATGGGGTCAGTGGGAGGAACAGTGCCTTGTATGGGGTCAGTGGGAGGAACAGTGCCTTGTATGGGGTCAGTGGGAGGAACAGTGCCTTGTATGGGGTCAGTGGGAGGAACAGTGCCTTGTATGGGGTCAGTGGGAGGAACAGTGCCTTGTATGGGGTCAGTGGGAGGAACAGTGCCTTGTATGGGGTCAGTGGGAGGAACAGTGCCTTGTATGGGGTCAGTGGGAGGAACAGTGCCTTGTATGGGGTCAGTGGGAGGAACAGTGCCTTGTATGGGGTCAGTGGGAGGAACAGTGCCTTGTATAGGGTCAGTGGGAGGAACAGTGCCTTGTATAGGGTCAGTTGGAGGAACAGTGCCTTATATAGGGTCAGTGGGAGGAATAGTGCCCTAAGGGCCAGATAAAGGCAAGGAAATTGGCCACATCCGGCCCACAGGCCACAGTTTGGAGACCACTGCCCTAGAGACTTCTATCAGGGGTATCAGAAAAACATCTATAGAAAATTAGAATAAGGGTCATAATAATGATTAGGCCATTTCATAGAACAGCAGAGTTTGTTGGGGTCAGGGTGCATTGTCCTTCCGTGTGCACCTTACTGCTAAGGCTGGTTATAGGTTGGGACAGTTGTCATTTTTGTGTAGTTGGCTATTTTGGACACAAGGACACACTGGATGTCTTTGCTGTCATTTGGTATAGCTGGGCGTCACATGCATCCCTATACCTTTAAGGAGGGATGGGCTCCTCCAGGCACACCTGTCCTCTACCTATCCATTGATACACGTTCTCCTACAATGGAGACTTTGGAAATTTTAGTTAGGTCCACAGTATACAGAGGACTCTTGACGTGGGACTCTGGCTTACGCATGTATTTGCAAATGTGCGCAAACAAAACCCTCTGTTTTTAATGCATGCTGTTAGGACGGGGCGAAATTGTTGGTTGTTACGCAAGCTGGCTGGTAAGTGTTCCTGGGAAACCCTTTGTGTGTGAGGCGCATTGCCCTTCCACGTGCACCTTACTGCTACGACTGGTTATAGTTTGGGACAGTTGCCATTTTTTGTGCAGTTGGCTACGTTGGGGTCAGTACCAGGGGTGGACTGACAACTCATGGGGCCCCTGGGCAATAGGGGATCATGGGGCCCCTGTATCCTTGCCCTCACTCAAAGCACACCCAAAAAAGCCTATAAAAGGTACCAGGGGCATTTCATGGGGCCCCCTACTGAGCCCGGGCCCTCAGGCAGTGCCCGAGTGCTCGAATGGTCAGTCCACCCCTGGTCAGTACATGTCCTGGTTCTGACAATTAGCTTCCCACTGATTTTTCATCCATACCTTAAACAATGCACTCTGCCTTCTTTGTTCATTTAGGAATGTATAACATAGAAAGTTCCCCACTGTTCATGCTGCTATTTCTCACACGTCAACAATAAATCAGTATTGCTTGTCTGTGAAAAATGGTCATGATGTTGAACTTCTCATGCTAAAATATATGACTCCAAAGTTGAAAATAACCGTAAAAATAAATTTCTGAAGAGTAATTCATCTGATGTTTCTGTCAGGGCTCCCAGGTATGACCAGAGGTGTGTGACTGAAGCAGGGAAACGCAGACCTCAGATATGTTATAAACAATATAATTTATTAACACTAACAGTACAAACATAAACGCAGTGCAATACTAAAACATAATACAGTGCAAACAAACCAAACCAAACCACCCACAGATAACAGTATATACAAGCAAGCGTCGTCAGGCAGGCCGGGTCAATATCAATTGGGCAGGTAGGTACAGGGGGAGCAAGCGGAGAATAGTCGGGGTCACAGGCCAGGTTCAGCAGGTAGCAAGCAGCATAGTACAGAGGGTCAGACAGAGGAATGGTCAGGGTCACAAGCCAGGATCAGAGCAGGAGAAGTCAGCAAAGGAACAGAAACAGGATGCAGGACAGATACAGGGCCCAGGACAAACACAACACCAAGGCAGAGTCTGCAAGTCTGGCCATCCCTTAAATACCCCAGCATCATCAGTTCCAGGTGTTAGCTGGCTGAAAGGTTGAGTCTCTGATTGCTGGGAGCACCCGCTGGCCAGCCCTGGTACTGCAGATCAAAAGGCAGGTGAGTCCCACCATTGCTGGCCAGTCCATTCCTAACAGTACCCCCCCCTCAAGGAGCGGCCTCAGGACGCTCCAAACAGTCCTAGCTGGGCAAAATGTTCCACCGCCCGGGTCTGGCAACTGGCGGGATATCAAAGACTGGCACACCGGGCAGGACTCCGGGCAGCGGCACACCGGGCTGGACTCCGGGCAGAGGCACATCGAGCAGAGGCACACCGGGCAGAGGCACATCGGGCAGGACTCCGGGCAGAGGCACATCGGGCAGGACTCCGGGCAGAGGCACATCGGGCAGGACTCCGGGCAGAGGCACACCGGGCAGAGGCACATCGGGCAGGATTCCGGGCAGAGGTACATCGGGCAGGACTCCGGGCAGAGGCACATCGGATTACCAGGCGAAGCAGCAGGCAGCGGGCCACCAGGCGGAGCGGCAGGCACCGGGCCCCCGGGCGGGGCGACAGGCACCGGGCCCCCGGGCGGGGCGACAGGCACCGGGCCCCCGGGCGGAGCAGCAGGCACCGGGCCCCCGGGCGGAGCAGCAGGCACCGGGCCCCCGGGCGGGGCAGCAGGCACCGGGCCCCCGGGCGGGGCAGCAGGCACCGGGCCCCCAGACGGAGCAGCAGGCACCGGGCCCCCGGGCGGGGCAGCAGGCACCGGGCCCCCGGGCGGGGCAGCAGGCACCGGGCCCCCGGGCGGGGCAGCAGGCACCGGGCCCCCGGGCGGGGCGACAGGCACCGGGCCCCCAGGCGGGGCGACAGGCACCGGGCCCCCGGGCGGGGCGACAGGCACCGGGCCCCCAGGCGGGGCGACAGGCACCGGGCCCCCAGGCGGGGCGACAGGCATCGGGCCCCCAGGCGGAGCGGCGGGCGCCGGACCCCCAGGCGGAGCGACAGGTCTCGGGCCCTCAGGCGGAGCGGCGGGCGCCGGACCCCCAGATGGAGCGATAGGTCTCGGGCCCTCAGGCGGAGCGGCGGGCGCCGGACCCCCAGATGGAGCGATAGGTCTCGGGCCCTCAGGCGGAGCGGCGGGCGCCGGACCCCCAGCTGGAGCGACAGGTCTCGGGCCCTCAGGCGGAGCGGCGGGCGCCGGACCCCCAGGCGGAGCGACAGGTCTCGGGCCCCCAGGCGGAGCGGCGGGCGCCGGACCCCCAGGCGGAGCGACAGGTCTCGGGCCCCCAGGCGGAGCGGCGGGCGCCGGACCCCCAGGCGGAGCGACAGGTCTCGGGCCCTCAGGCGGAGCGGCGGGCGCCGGACCCCCAGCTGGAGCGATAGGTCTCGGGCCCTCAGGCGGAGCGGCGGGCGCCGGACCCCCAGCTGGAGCGACAGGTCTCGGGCCCTCAGGCGGAGCGGCGGGCGCCGGACCCCCAGGTGGAGCGACAGGTCTCGGGCCCTTAGGCGGAACGACAGGTCTCGGGCCCCCAGGCGGGGCGGCGGGCACCGAGTCACCAGGCACAACAGTGGGCTCCGAGTCAACTGGGATGACCGCTGGCACTGGGTCAGACATTGGATCGTCTGGCTGGACAGCGGGCATCGGGTCACCAGGCATCAGGTCATTTGGCTCGACAGCGGGCACCGCGTCATCTGGCAAGGCAGTGGGCTCCGAGTCAACTGGTATGACCGCGGGCACTGGGTCAGACATTGGATCGTCTGACTGGACAGCGGGCATCGGGTCACCAGGTATGACAGCGGGCACTGGGTCACCAGGCATCAGGTCATTTGGCTTGCCAGCGGGCACCGCGTCATCTGGCAAGGCAGTGGGCACCGGGTCACCAGGTATGACAGCGGGCTCTGAGTCAATTGGCACGACAGCGGGCACTGGATCAGGTACCGGATCATCTGGATCAACAGCGGGCATCGAGTCAACTGGCCTAATAGGATCGTCGGGCTGGATCAGTTCATCCTGCTGAGTAGCGGCATCAGGCTGAATGCAGGCATCAGGCCGAGTAGAGGCATCAGGCCGAGTAGAGGCTTCAGGCCGAGTAGAGGCTTCAGGCCGAGTAGAGGCATCAGGCCGAGTACAGGCATCAGGCCGAGTACAGGCATCAGGCCGAGTAGAGGCTTCAGGCTGAGGAGAGGCTTCAGGCTGAGGAGAGGCTTCAGGCCGCGTAGAGGCTTCAGGCCGAGTAGAGGCTTCAGGCCGAGTAGAGGCTTCAGGCTGCGTACAGGCATCAGTCTGAACCACGGAAGGCAGGCTCACCGGTTTGGATACTGGCAGGATGGTATTGGTTGGAAAGAATTTTCGCTTTTTTCTGGTTTTAACTACTGGAGCACTGCAAGTAAACGCAGGTCTGCAAACGAATGGAGCAGCTGGAGACAGAGAAGAACTGGAGGATGGAACAGGAGAGGGAGCAGTTGCTACAGAGGGCTTTTTTACAGGGTTAAAGGCAGGATAGGTGCAGCGAGTGGGAACAGGGTACTGACATGCGGTAGATAGCCAAGTATACTGGGCTGTAACTGGAGGAGCTGGTGGGAATACAGGAGTAGAGTTAGAAGCAGGACTGGGTCTTTGTAAGCTGACTGAGGCTGGGTGCAACAAATCTGTCCATGTCTGCAGTAGGGGTTGAACAAAGCTGAGTTTACACAAAGTCTGTCTGGTCAATGACTGCACTGCGTTTATACAATCTCTCAGTGTCTGTGGTGAACATGTGGAATAACGCTCCAGAAAGTAACCCACATCATCCTCTAATAACCACACCAGGGACTCTACCTGGTCTGCACTAAATGGTGGCAAAAATTCATCCCTGCATTCGGGGAAACCAGATGAAACCAACTCAACACAAACCTGAATCAATGGCTGCAGGTGTCAGGAAGTCACGTGATGAAGTCACGTGTTTGAAGTAACGTAACGCGTAGGTACGCCAGTGGGAGGAGCTTACACAAACGTTCTGACGTCATATCCGGCACGGGCGCCATCTTGGTGCTCCCAGTTCCTGAATGCAGTACACCCTTTGAGTGGTGTGAAGGCTCGTTTTTTATGAATAAATGTGTGAGTAGATCTTCGGTTTTAGTACTCATTTAATAAAGCGATTTTACACTATGCAAGTTCTTTTTCCTTATTGATGACCGTGTGGGAGGGGTACCTTCGATACCATCAACGCTCTGACATAGGAGATAAGAGGAGGAGAGTCCCACCATTACTTCCCGAGGGACCCACCATCTGAAGGATCTATCCAAGACCTACCATATACTAAAAGGCTCATTGGTCCCTAGGGGCCTGGGCAGGAAGGTGAGGGGGCACTTCACCTATTTGAGGATTGGCACCTACAGTTTACACCTGCATGATATCTTATGCACATGGACACTATTTACTGCAATATGTTTGTAGTCACTATAGTGCATGAATAAGTTGTCTGAGATCTAATCACCACCAGCCAATTAGTGTTTATAGATGGTACGGCTGTGTGGGCCACCTATATATATATATATATATATATGCTATCTGATATAATATATTTCACTTTGGTTTGAGCGCTGCACTGCTTTATACTTTTTATTTTTCCTGACTACTGTTGGTGTTGTGATTGTGGCACCTTTAGTGCTGGCTGCTGAATAGTATCATTATATGTAGTGGCGCAGGAGACAATTTTATATTCTTCTAATGATAGGGCACTATTCCTCCCACTGACACCAATGATGGGGCGTTATTCCTCCCACTGACACCAATGATGAGGCACTATTCCTCCCACTGACAACAAAGATGGGGCACTATTCCTTCCACTGAGACCAATGATGGGGCACTATTCCTCCCATTGATACCAATGATGGGGCACTATTACTCCCACTGAGACCAATGATAGGTCACTATTCCTCCCACTGACACCAATGATAGGGCACTATTCCTCCCACTGACACCATAGATGGGGCACTATTGCTCCCACTGACACCAATGATGAGGCGTTATTCCTCCCACTGACACCAATGATGAGGCACTATTCCTCCCACTGATAACAAAGATGGGGCACTATTCCTTCCACTGACACCAATGATGGGGCACCATTTCTCCCACTGACACCAATGATGGGGCACTATTCCTACCACTGACACCAATGATGAGCTACTATTCCTCCCACTGACAACAAAGATGGGGCACTATTCCTTCCACTGACACCAATGATGGGGCACTATTCCTCCTACTGACACCAATGATGGGGCACTATCCTGCCCTCTAATATCAAACATGGGGTATTGTTTACTCCCAATGACACCAGGATATTTGCTACTGCTGTTGACCACAGACTGACCCCCCTAAAGTTGGAAGGACAGTAAAGTCTGGAGATCCCTGCATTACATCATTAATAAACCATAATTCCCCATAGTACATTGCCTCAATTATTTTATTTACTAGATTTGATTTACTAAAGTAGTTGGCGATATAAAAGTGAATGTTAGTAAATTAGGCGCACCTGCCTTCAGTCTGAATACTGAACCATGTTATAGGCTAAATTCAAAAAAACACATTGTTGGTTGAAGGGTCTCTACTCCTTTAGTACATCACCCCCCACCAACCCCATCAACTTTTTACAGCCATAAAATTCAGTAAAACATTTTGCAATTGCATGAACCTTATACCTTCTTAAGAGGACAAGTTACATTTAGGGTTGTTTTGCTGTTTGTTATATTTACTAGTTACTGATATATATTTTCTGTTTATTATATTTACTATTTACTGATATATATTTGCTGTTTATTATATTTACTGATATATATATTTGCTGTTTATTATATTTACTATTTCCTGATATATATATTTGCTGTTTATTATATTTACTATTTCCTGATATATATATTTGCTGTTTATTATATTTGCTATTTACTGATATATATTTGCTGTTTATTATATTTGCTATTTACTGATATATATATTTGCTGTTTATTATATTTACTATTTACTGATATATATATTTGCTGTTTATTATATTTACTATTTACTGATATATATATTTGCTGTTTATTATATTTACTAGTTACTGATATATATTTGCTGTTTATTATATTTACTAGTTACTGATATATATTTGCTGTTTATTATATTTACTAGTTACTGATATATATTTGCTGTTTATTATATTTACTAGTTACTGATATATATTTGCGGTTTACTGATTTAATATATTTCCTAGAAAATGAAAATGTGTGCTTATTTTTTGATAATGTTAAAATATAGATTTTTGCATGTTAATATCTCCGCCTATATCTTTCTAATACAGACCAGCTTCCTGTCTACAGTGAAGTTACGTGAAGTTTTCCTGAGCTTTGAAAGTTCGTCCTAAGATGTGGTGGAGTGTGCCGTACGCGTCTATTTGTGCGGTTTACGAAGCAGGAATTTGTTTTTTTCTCCTTCAAACGACGGCATAACGCTTGCTTTCTGTCTGATCTTCACAGCATGTTCATATTAGATTTGTAATGTGTGTAAATTAATGAGAGCAAAAATGAACTCCGATGACAGATGGTGAATTATTTTGAACTGCTATAGTTTCCTCAGCTGTCTCAGCTGCAGCCCCCTGCTGCACATGCCCACTCCATGACCTCTTGACAGGGACCCTCCGGACTCCTGCATGGAGAACTTCTGTCTCCTGAATGGAACATACCGGTCTCCTTGGTGGAGCCCTGACCTGCCGTCACGCCTTTGATTATCCACTTCAGCTCCGGAAGATTTTACCACTCTTCCTGACCAGGCCATTTTTTGCAGTTTGGCACTGTGCTACTTTAACTGGTGATTGCGAGGTCATGCCAAGCTGTATGCAAACTAAATTTATATAATTTTTTTCACACAAATAGAGCTTTATTTTGGTGGTGCTTGATCACCACAATTGTTTTTTTTATTTTTTGTGATATAAACGAAAAAGTCCGAAAATTTTGAAAAAGAAAACCCCAATATTTTCTACTTTCTGCGATAAAACATATCTAATATACGATTTTTTGAAAATCAAATTTCTTCATAAATTTTGGCCGAAATGTATTCTGCTACATGTCTTTGGTAAAAAAAATCCCAATTGGTGTATATTGATTGGTTTGCATGAAAATTATAGTGTCTATAAACTATGGTGTGGATACTGGAATTTTGATATATTTACCTTTTCGCAATCAGCAATTTATAGTGAGACTGTGATAGTACAGTGGGCAATCTGACACTAACTGACACTTTAAGGAACTGACTAACTGCCACTGACACTACTACAGTGATCAGTTCTAATAATATACACTGACACTGTACTAATGACACTGGCTGAGAAGAGGTTAACATCTAAGGGAGATCAAAGGTTTGTGCCTAACAATTCTTGGTGTGTTTATTCTGTGCTGCTTTTACTATGGGATGTGCTGGTTTTTATTCCCTGCTTTGCTGTGTTATTTACATTCACAGAGCTTTGTCCTGTCATCCACTTTCTAATTGGCAGATCCCGGCCATCAGTCATCGACTGGGACCCGCTGACCAGCTTGTGCTGTAACTAATCACCGCACAGTCAGAGTGAGAGGTGATCCAGGGATGCTGCTTTGTTGCCATACATCTAAGTGACGCATCAGCAAGCTGTTATAAGAGCTGCACTCTGCAAGACACGGACACAGCTCTTCGAAGCTCTTTGGGCTCCACACCCTGATCCTGGAATTATGAAATCAAAGAAAAACAAAAAAGCTGTACAGAGCTATTCCTGTCCATTCATTCTGTGCAGCTGAGGCTGCAGAGATGGAGATTGAGAGCTGTGTCCACAATCTCCTTTCTCTGTCCAAAAGGTGAAACATCAGAGGTCTGATAGACCTCTAATATTTCACCAAAGCCCCCCTAAAAATGTTGTAAGTAATAATAAAAAAAAGATTGTAATAAAAAAAAAAAAAGATAAAAAAAGGTAAAGCAAGTATTAAAGACATAAAATAAAAAGACTACTGACACTAGTGGCGGAACTACCAGGGTCACAAAGATCACACTTGCGACTGGACCCTGGTGTTCCACCACTGGGCTCGAAGGGTAGGTCCATGGCCCGGTATCAGGGGCACCCTTCATGATTTGTTGCTCCGGGGCCCTGAAGGTTCTAGTTTCGCACCGCACAGAATTCAAATGTGATTTGCACAAGAATGCTGTGCAGTTCCTGTGCGAATCACATGCGATAAGCCGCACCACACAAGTGTGAACCCAGACTTATTATGGGAGGTGCTGGTGTAGTTCCTGCCTGTATTCCCCCAGCAGGAAAAATCCAATGATTTTAGTGTGAGAAGAGGAATAGTGAAAACAGAGTGTCCCTGATTACATCTGTGTCATGTGGATACACTTCTTGTTCTTGCTGCTGTGCTGCAGTTTAATTAATATTTAAAGCACGTTGCAGCACACCACCACTTAGTACCATGTACGAAACTGGTTTAGAGGCACTCAGGGGTCTTGCAGAGGAGGGAGATCAAAAACAGCAGTGCTTTTACTGTCAATGTTTTGATGAAGCTCAACCCATCTTTCTCAAGACTGTGTCATTGAACCGTTGACAGTAAAAGCACTGCTGTTTTTGATCTCCCTCCTCTGCAAGACCCCTGAGTGCCTCTAAACCAGTTTTGGATTTATATGGATTTCTTTGTGTATGAGCACCTGGGCAAACATAGGGTGCCGTGGCTACCTTTGGAACTGTTTTACATATATATATTTATATATATATATATATATATACTCTGTTTGTATGTAACAGTTCCAAAGGTAGCCACGGCACCCTATGTTTGAGATAAATGCCCAGGTGCTCATACACATAGAAATCCATGCAAATATATATATATATATATATATATATACAAAGTATATATATATATATATATATATATATATATATATATATATGTATATTGTATTTGCCCCTCTAAAATGCAGATCAAATGCTAGTTAGTAAGTTTGTGACTGATAGCTACCGTTAGATTTCAATTTATTTTAATAAAAGCACACAGAAAACTTCTGGTCAGTTAATATTGATATTTGACACTTTGTGTACGGTTTCTTACCTTATTAAATACTAGCAAAAACATATTCATTTATTAAAGGCATAGAAATAGTATGGGGGTGCAAAAGGGTTGGTAATTAGACAAATGAGACAGACGCCAAAATAACATGGGTAAAAAAAATGTTTACTTCTCTTGTAGGAGGTGCTGACATTGTTTTATGGTGATTTGTTTCAACAAATATATTGTTAAAAAAAAATTAAAATACAATATATGGTATATTTCTTTTAAACATTTTATAGGTGAACTCCAGCTGATTCTTGCAAAAACCATCTCAACTCCTTTCTGTATACCTTGACATATGCAGTATATACTGTGTATGTATGTGTATATAAATATATATATATATATATATATATATATATATATATATATATATATAAAATACATATATATATATATATTCATTTATTTATTTACTTATAATATACCTTACGAAGTCTATTTTACTACAGGTGTTGTTTCTAGTGTCCTGGCACTCTAGATATTCTCCAAATAAATTACAAAATAAGAACGACCCATCTATGGAGAAACTGACCCTCAAAAAACAAAATATACTCCACTAATTTGGGGCCTGACCAGATGTACTGCCTGTACATTTATACCCCCTTATCTGATAGCGGCAATTGAACGGGGATTTTAGAAACAAATATAATTCTTTTTACAAAGCTTCATTTTTTTTATCTTTAAATTTAATCTTCTTTAAATTTAGCAATATTTAAACGTGTCATTACAGTTGAAAATAATGATCTGACGTACATCTTTTTTATATTAGTGCTGTTTGCACCATGTGTAGTGGACATATGAGTGATAATGTTGGGGTGGGTTGTAAGGTTTTTTAAAATCTTGAAATTATTTTTTAAAAACCTGTGTTATCATCCTGCTCCATATTTAAAAATCATGTTTGCATTACTTTATGAAGCTTATGTGCTTATCAATGTGTGATCCTTTAGTTTTATGCTGAAAGTCGGTAAACCAGTGACCAAACCTAAAAGTGTACAATATTTTATTTAACCTTTTTCTAATCTCTGTTTCCCTCTAATGCTATTGTAAAACTATAAAGCCGTATATTATACACAGCTTTCATTCATGTCAATGATGTGCCATATGCACAAGTATATGCCTGGAGGAGAATGTAGCCAGCAAAGTCAAACACCCCCCACAATACAATTCCTGTGCATTCGTGAGCCCCATATTGTATGCGTGTGTGTACTTCCCAGACTTGCTTGCTGGTCATCAGTAGCAATCAGGGGCGGACTGACCATTTGGAAACTCAGGCACTGCCCGAGGGCCCGGGGTCAGTAGGGGGCCCCATGAGATGCCCCTGGTACCTTTTTCATAGGCTTTTTTGAGTTTAGGCAAGGACACAGGGGCCCCATGATCCCCTATTGCCCGGGGGCCTCATGAGTTGTCAGTCCGCCCCTGGTAGCAATCATATGAAAAAATGATCCACCATCATGACTGAATAGTGTAAAAGGCTGCAAACATCCACACTCACATTTGCAGCTCAGGAAGCCCTTCCCAACTAAAACGTTTACTTTTTTTGTTTGTACGTGTACCATGTCGTATTGTTCTTATATCTGATTATTTACATAATAAATGTATTATTTAACACGTTCACTGGAGGGATTTATTAAGGGTGTATTGATAAATTTTAAAATGATTAAAAAAAAAAAAAAAAAAAGAATTAACCTAATTATTTAATTGACTGTCCATAGTAAGTAAGAGCGACCCCCCCAATGCATGAACATAATTGTGTAAACAAACAACAAGATGCGTGAGCAACAGGGTGGATAAAAATCAATGATTTTTTTAAAAAAATAAAAAAAATCGATTTTTTTAATTTAAATCGGATTTATTTAAATAACATGCTTTTTGAGGAAAATATATTACCATCCAAAGGTTATTCCATCATGAAATAAAGATTAGTTTTTTAATTATGTAGAATAAGGCTGTATATGTTTATTTTTTTGGTAAATAAATTCCATTAACCCATTCACAATGTCATGCTCTTCCAGAGGTTTTTTGTAAGATTATTGGGCAGTTTCTCTGCCTACAAGATATTATCACAGATGCTTGGTTTACTTTTGCAGTTCTCAAAACTGAATTTGACTCAGCGGAGATCACATGCCTCTTCTTCACAGCAAAAATGTTATAACATGAACAGAGTTAAGAAAAAGACCTTCATCCTAACTTCTACAAACCTATGAATACAGAATCAACCCCTTCACTGCTAAGTTTCAAGAAGTTCAGTGAATAGAATAGAAACAATATTTTTCTGATTGTTTGGAGTGGAATAGATCTGCACAAGAAGAAAGTGAAACTAAGTGTGAGGAGGAAGGGGCTGACAGTCTAAGTTTCTTAAAATATATATATTTTGTTCAGCCAAATTAGTTACCAAACATGGATGTTTATTTAAGCAAATCACATATGCTGGAATGTTATTGTTTCAGATGAATAAATCTATTTAAATTGTTATTAAGGTAATGATTATTTTTCTCCTTCCTAAGTACAACAGAAAAGTTGTCCAAATATGAATGATTAACCTATTAAACTGGGGATAAAAAAAACTAATATGAAAAGTTGTTATTCTAAAAATCTTCATCTACTTGCATATTAAAGTTATACCAGCAAGAATTAGTCTTTATGTAGAAAACTAGGATTTAAATCAAGCCTTACTGACTAGTGATTTAAATCGTGATTTAAATCGTGATTTAAATCAGTTTGATTTAAATCAAATCCACCCTGGTGAGCAAGCAATCAAATGCATGATTAAGTAAGCAAGCAAGACAATGCATGAAAATAGAGAGTGAATAGGACGCATGAGCATGCTAGCAGACAAGAACATGCATGAGCAAGCAAACAAGTAAGAAGATTCATGAATAAGGCTAGGTTCACATCTGTGCGGGTGGTGCCACTGCAGATCCGCACGAAAATCTGTGCAGCCGCACCACCCGCACAGAAGACTGTGGACCCGCGGGCGGGTGCCATTAATACTAGTGGCATACTGCCCGCACTGGAAATCGCAACTGTACTGGGAACCGAGGTTCCCGTGCGGGCTGCGTTTTCCAAAGAAGTGCAGAGACTTCTTCCCTGCGTGTCACGGGGCACGGGACTCCATTCAAATGAATGGGCTCTCGTGCCCCGGCAAAACTTGGTCCGCACGGCTGCATATATGTGAACCACGGCTTAGTGAGCAAACAAGAAGATGGATGTTCAATCAAAAATGCAAGAAGATCAATGAACAAACAAGATGCATGAGCACACAAGCAAGCAAGAAGATTCATAAGAGAGCGAGAAGATGCAGGAGCAAGCAAGAGGATGCAGGATCAAGAGAGCAAGCAAGAAAATGCATGAAAATACAAGAAGATAGATGTTCAAGAAAAAGTGCAAGAAGATAAATGAACAAACAAGATGCATGAGCATGCAAGCAAGCAAGAAGATGCATGAGCAAGCGAGAAGATGCATGAGCAAGCCAGAAGATGCATGAGCAAGCGAGAAGATGCATGAGCAAGCGAATAGATGGATGTTCAAGCAAAAGTGTAAGAAGATGAATGAACAAACAAGATGCATGAGCATGCAAGCAAGCAATAAGATGCATGAGCAAGCGAGAAGATGCATGAGCAAGCAAGTAAGCAAAAAGATGCATGGGCAAGTAAGAAGATACATGAATAAGGGAGTAAACAAGGCGGTTCATGAGTAAGCAAGAAGATGTATTAGCAAGCAAGCATCACTTTGCAGGCAAATAAACCTTTACTTACCTTTACTGGTAGCATGTACTTGGCATTTTAAATGAGGACCAGAGAAAGAGTGAAAGTAAAAATAGGAAGGAAAAGACAAGGAAAAAGAATTCTATATGGGCAAAAAGATTTTTAAATGTATGACCTTACCTTATCTCTGTTCAAGGCTGGCCATTCTTAGGTTCATTCATTGGATATTGTGATGTACTAGACTTTTATACCACAGTAAGTTGATCTTTGAGTATTGAAACATCCATATAACATTTCAATCTGTTTTCTTAGGAAAGCAGAATTCAAAGCAAAACCAAGAGTACAAATAGAATGAAGAAGGGGAGACACGTAATGCATCAGAAGCAGTCTTTTGACTCTGAGATGCAGTAAGAAGTACAGGGCTTGCCCTTAGGATCTTCTCTAATACAAAATGACTTGCCATGTCTAATAACAGAAGGTGTTATTTACCACGGAAAGGAAAACTCAGACACAAAGACCCCCCACATATCTACCTGACTCAAACCAGGAGTCATACATACGTTATTTTGTACAGTGCTGAACGCAATGTGAAACTCGGCACTCCTACCTCTTCTTTATAATATATATATTGCTTATGAAAGAAGCACAAGAAATAATTGATATCTATTAGTTAAGTATAGAGAGTGGGCATACAGCCTATTTATATTATTTATGATATGTCTTAGTGGAACTTACTGTAAAAGAAAATCTTTGCTTTGAAAGTACAAAGAAGTTTTTGCTTACCCTTCACTCACCACCTCATTGATCCAACTGAGAAATAGCACATACCTCTGGGTAATGGGACAGACCCAACTGAGACAGCTTCTTTTGGAGGGGACTGCAGGCTAGCCTTTTGCTTACTGACCACTGGGCCCTGGCGATTAAGGTGCTAGGCAGAGCCCAGTGGCGCTCTACCCTGTTGCCAGCACTTCAGCCACATCCTCTGCTCTGGCTAACTATTGGGAAGGGACGATGGCTTCCTCCGCTCCCAGACTGTGGAACTGTTGCTGGTGAGGGAGGACAATCACCTCCACTCCCAAACTGTGGAACTACTGCTGGTGAGGGAGGACAATCACCTCCGCTCCCAGACTGTGGAACTCTTGCTGGGGAGGGAGGACAATCACCTCCGCTCCCAGACTGTGAAACTGCTGTTGGTGAGGGAGGACAATCACCTCCGCTCCCAGACTGTGGAACTGCTGCTGGTGAGGGAGGACAATCACCTCCGCTCCCAGACTGTGGAACTGCTGCTGGTGAGGGAGGACAATCACCTCCGCTCCCAGACTGTGGAACTGTTGCTGGCGAGGGAGGACAATCACCTCCGCTCCCAGACTGTGGAACTGTTGCTGGCGAGGGAGGACAGTCACCTCCACTTCCAGACTGTGGAACTGCAGCTGGCGAGGGAGGACAATCACCTCCGCTTCCAGACTGTGGAACTGCTGCTGGCGAGGGAGGACAATCACCTCCGCTCCCAGACTGTGGAACTGTTGTTGGTGAGGGAGGACAGTCACCTCCGCTCCCAGACTGTGGATCTACTGCTGGTGAGGGAGGACAATCACCTCTGCTCCCAAACTGTGGAACTGCTGCCGGGGAGGGAGTACAATCACCTCCACTCCCAGACTGTGGAACTGCTGCTGGGGGCAGTGGTGTGTTTTGGTTTTGTGCTGCCCTAGGCAAGACTAAAATCAGGCACCACCCTGCAATTAAATTTGCCCCACCCCTTCCTCTTTAAGATCCACCCCTTCATATGTAAACTCTGCCCCTTCCTCTTTAGGCTCCACCTCTTCATGTTAGAGCTCCGCCCACTGACAACAATGAAGGGGTGCTATTTCTCCTATTGACAACAACAGTGAGGCATTATTCTTCCCACTGACAACAACAGTGGGGCGCGACTCCTCCCACTGACACCAATGATGGGGCACTATTCCTCCCACACTGACAGCAATGATGGGGCACTATTCCTCCCACACTGACACCAATGATGGGGCACTATTCCTCCCACTGACACCAATATTGGTGCCCAATCATTAGTGTCAGTGTGGGAGGACTAGTGCCCCATCATTAGTGGAAGGAATAGTATCCCATCATTGGTGTCAGTGGGAGGAATAGTGCCCCATCATTGGTGTCAGTGGGAAGAATAGTACCCCATCATTGGTGTCAGCGAGAGGAATAGTGCCCCATCATTGGTTTCAGTGGGAGGAATAATGCCCCCTCATTGGTATCAGTGGGAGGAATAGTGCCCCATCATTGATGTAAGTGGGAGGAAAAGTGCCCCATCATTGGTGTCAGTGGGAGGAAAAGTGCCCTATCATTGGTGTCAGTGGGAGGAATAGTGCCCGATCATTGGTGTCAATGGAAGGAATAGTGCCCCATCATTGGTGTCAGTGGGAGGAAAAGGGCCCCCTCATTTGTGTCAATGACACCAATGATGGGGCACTATGCCTCCCACACTGACACTCGTGGAGCGAGGATGAATTAATTTGCTCCCGAGTCCCTTCCAAAACACCCCGTCCCGGTTGGGTCTGTCATAGGGTACATTTGACATTCCCGGCATTTTGCAGGGCATGTCCATCTTCTTTACCACTCTCTTCACCTCCCTACATACGTTTTTATGTATCTTTCAGGGAAGGAATGAAGAGGATTACTATGGAGTATAACTTTCATGACAGCTCTGAACCTGCTGGGGCTGTGGACACCACATCCAAGGTGGTGGCACCTCAGGGATTTAGGAAGGCTTTGGCAGGTAATTAAGATTCCTAAAATCTGTTAGATTCACATGTAATTCTATAGGAAATGAATTGTTGAAATGAATGGTCTTGCAACAGGATACCTTTAACCTTCTCAGCGTGTATTGTTCATCATGTCTTTACTTCCTTGTCAATGTCCTATTGTGGTTTACAACCTGGAACATTTAGGTTAAAAATATGTTAGCTTGCAAAAAAATGACTGGCAATAATTAGATGTGTTAGCTAAAATACTGATAACACACAAGAACATTTCCGGGAAAGTGAGACATTTCTGATACAAAGTAGATGCAGATAACAGGAAGTAGATGGTAATAAGTATGCAAATCTAATATCCACCCTTCTAGCTTGCAATTGGACAGATTGGATATGACTGAATCGTTGTGGTAACCCATTATAGAAGAACCAGCAGCTAACGACATACTGTCTATCTTTTGTTTTCTTTTCCTTTATGTATATCAATCTACATCATAAAAAGTACAACAATGACATACAGCAAAAGGTAATTACAATACCCTTACTCAAATAAATTGAACACTGAAAATGTATCACTTTTTTTTAAAGCCTTACCATCCAAAGCCTCATAAAACATCACTTTGCAGAAATATGATATATGATATTGCTTATTCAGGGTACCCCCCCCCCCTCAATATACAAACAAATGGCAACCACTCCAACCATTGCGACAAGGAGCACATGGATCGCATGTCAAAAAACAAACAATAATTCCCAGCTCACTTACCAACCCAGCTGCACAGGAAAATAAATATTTTCCCCAAATTTTTGCTTTAAAGAATTGCTCAAAAGATGGGATGAGGGAGGGGTAAAAAAAAAAAAATTCCCAACTCTCATACCTGGCAGCCTGCAACAAACCTAATGACCCTGTCTAACAGTTCATGTTACAAAGGGGTTTAGTTAGCACACATTTGCAAATAAATGTTCGTTTTGTTCTAAGGGAGAGGACACCGAAGGTTTACTCACCTGACCTGCCAATCCTCCCCACACAAGAACTGCCCTTTCAGCTCCTGACCTCCTGCGATCCAGCAATCTTGTAAATGGACTGTTCCTGACATCAGCACGCTAAGTGCACGCTCCACAGACTGAAACAGTCCACTGTTAAACTTGGGAGCGCGATCTTCCGTAAAATCAGCGGGTCAGGTAAGTATGAGCTTAGTCCTCACCCCTTGGGCTGTGGAAATACTCACACTGTCCTGTTCCTGTAGCTTTAAAAGTTGAAGCCGTTTTTAGGCCTAGCTCCTTCCTTGCTGACAGGGTGTCTTTCCCAGATAGACTTCAGAACAGTGGCGGTCCTTCTTTCCGGCTTCCAGACCCCCTCCCAGGCTCCACACCAGCAGTACTTCCTCACTCCATCTTCCACCTAACACCCCTGCCGGCTAGGCTCTTTCATGTTTAAGGGTTAAGCTAGCCACCATGCCAAACCTCCTGCCTGGGGATTGGCCAGATTCCCCTAAGTAGTCAGATCAACTCCTCCTCACTCTCGCCTACTGGCTTCTAGAAACTTCTACAACTTTTTAGAGCAGGGGGAGGTATCAGAGAACTGACCTTTAGAGCCATTTAGCCTTAACCTTAAGTAACCTAGCTGACTCACTCCCAGGCTGACTCACACCCAGGCTTCTCACAAGCCTCTAACTATGCACAAAAAAACTTACACTAGAGGGGGTTAGGATCTATGAAAGGAAACATTTAATTGACCACCAATGTAAGGGAGCATTTGACTGACCACCGATATAAGGGGGCACGTCTCTACTGACCACCAACATATACGACCGTTTCTCCACTGACCACCAATGTGAGGGGATACCTCAATTTGTCACTGTCTACACTTCTTTGGCCAAAATCTGGATATGATTATTCTTAGTTCCATTTTATTATTATTACTGCAGCTATAAGTTTTCTAAGTATGCCACAGGTCTTGTTCTTATATTTATTCTTTAATCCAACATACTGTTCAAGCTAGCATGCAGTGAACTATAGATATAGGAAACCTTAGCAGGAGTTCCTTAAGACCTTATAGTAGAACCTCACTCTCTCTGTCAACATTGACTATTTTTAATCCTTACCAGGGGCAGACTGACCATTTGGGAACTCGGGCACTGCCCGAGGGCCCAGGGTTAGTAGGGGGCCCCATGAGATGCCCCTGGTACCTTTCATAGGCTTTTTTGGGTGTGGTTTGAGTGTGGGCAAGGACACAGGGGCCCCATGATCCCTTATTGCCCGGGGCCCCATGAGTTGTCAGTCTACCCCTGATCCTTACCCTGCTAGCATTAGTAAATAGGTAAGAAAGTATATCATATTTACTGGTTTTAAACTTTTTGTTTTACATTTCTTCAGGTATTTCCTGGTTTCCATGCCTAGGCAAATTATGTCATACATCCCAGCAGTCTTCAGGGGGGTTTTTCTTGCTAAGCACACCTTCCTGCCTGCATGCATAAGCTAAGCACAGGTAGATTCCACATAGTAAATACTACAAGAATCATCTGCCCTTACTAAAGTTGGCCAATGCCAGAAATGCTGGGGGGGTGATTATGAAAGTTATTTCTCAGTAAAATAAAGCATGGAGACATGAATAGATGGGTGAGTTTGCTTTGAATATTTAAAAGGAATTAAATAGCATTTTTGATTTGTAGTGCTTAGATGCAGTGTAGTTCCGCTTTGAAGGTCTAAAAAAAAGGTTTAGAAAGATGGATCTAAGGTACTCATCTGTTCAAAGGTACACCCAGGTAAAATTTAAAATGAAACCTTTAGATCACGGGTGTCAAACTGGAGGCCCTCCAGCTGTTGCCAAACTTCAAGTCCCATAAGGCATTGCAAGATTGACAATTACAAGCATGACTCCCAAAGGCACAGGCATGATGGGTCTTGTACTTTTGCAACAACTGGAGGGCCACCATTTTGACACCCCTGCTTTAGATACTGGGAGCACCCTCTAGCTTACGACTACAGCTTTTCATTTAGACATGGGTAATCCACTAATCCCCCATGATTCTATCTGGATGTCTAACCTAATGAACTTCCTTAGTTTGACAGTGCTTGCTCTTTAACCTTAGTAGAGCATTGATCATCCGGGTTGGGATGCGGAGTTCTGTGGGTGAGACCATGAGTCTTTGATAAAGTTGGAGTTCCATTTCAAGTAAATACCAATGCCACCCAAAACTGATATTTCAGTGTTGCCTGATTTCTTTCAAGTTCATTTATTCAGTGGAGACTATAGTATAGGATGGATAGACTAAACATAACAGAGCAGCCACACCGTGAAAGAGAAACATTCATGCTGGTCTTGTCTTGGTCTTGTGGGAAACAAGCAGAGACCCAAAATACTGCATGGAAATCTCACCAATGGAATCTCTGAGAGATGTAAGAAGCCAGTGGGTGATTCAAGCCTTTGATGTACACCCAAATGTCATGTTTTCAGACCTTAAAAGATAGGTGCATGCTTGTAAAATAATTAAGCAAAACAGCCCCTTTCCCAAACCCTGTATTAAATTGCAAAATACAATATTGGTGTTACTGTGGCCTAGCAGCATTTACATGATTTCAGGAGTACTGGGCTCCTACTGGCCATACTGGGCTCCTACTGGAGAATAACAGCTCTGCAATCACACGCTTAGCACAATCTAGGAGATGGCAAAAAATAAAAAATTGGTGAACATTGTGGGCTGCTGTATTCGGAGTGTAGAGGCTACATTTGGCCATTTGGCCTACTGTGTTCCTGAATGAGTGAATGGCAGAAATATGAGACCCGGGGGGGACATACTAGAGAGTAGGTGACGTGGCAGAGAAGATGGCTGCTTAGTAACAAAATAAGGATTTTAACCTGTTCTTGTGTTGTCCTTCCATCTACATGTGCCATTATGTAAATATAAATTCTGATGACTTACTGAAATTTATGATTTATCATTAGAGAACCTGTGGCAAGAAAAGGTCCTGGAAACCTCACCAGATGTTTTTTTTGAAGGTCACATCAAACCACATTAATAAACATTTTCTTATACTATCTTTTATTGAACTCACAAGATGTTTAACTCTATTGCTTGCTGTAACCACATTATCTTTGATTGGTCAAAATTATACCTTTACACAACCTACATGACATACGTCAATCTGTATACTTAATCTGAGAGTGCACCGAAATAAACAGAACTGCTTACTTATTATCCTTCGGTCTGTCTGGCCTCTATGTAGCTACATATTTTATTTTGAATTAGGTGTCACTGACTAACAGAGGTCAGGTATCTGTACTTGAGTTGAAAATTCCTACAACGGTAAGGATGGAATTTGGGGGCTGAAATCCTTAAAGTGTTACTGAACCCAGTACCCTGTATTCACTATATCTGGTCTCCCCGGACCCTGCATTCACTATATCTGGTCTCCCAGGACCCTGAATCCACTATATCTGGTCTCCCAGGACCCTGCATTCACTATATCCGGTCTCCCTGGACCCTGCATTCACTATATCTGGTCTCCCCGGACCCTGCATTCACTATATCCGGTCTCCCAAGACCCTGCATTCACTATATCCGGTCTCCCAGGACCCTGCATTCACTATATCTGGTCTCTCCGGACCCTGCATTCACTATATCTGGTCTCCCCGGACCCTGCATTCACTATATCTGGTCTACCCGGGCCCTGCATTCACTATATCTGGTCTCCCCGGACTCTGCATTCACTATATCTGATCTCCCTGGACCCTGCATTCACTATATCTGATCTCCCCGGACCCTGCATTCACTATATCTGATCTGCCTGGACCCTGCATTCACTATATCTGATCTTCCCGGACCCTGCATTCACTATATCTGATCTCCCCGGACCCTGCATTCACTATATCCGGTCTGCCTGGACCCTGCATTCACTATATCTGATCTCCCCGGACCCTGCATTCACTATATCTGGTCTCCCCGGGCCCTGCATCCACTATATCTGGTCTCCCCGGATCCTGCATTCACTATATCTGATCTCCCCGGACCCTGCATTCACTATATCTGATCTCCCCGGACCCTGCATTCACTATATCTGGTCTGCCTGGACCCTGCATTCACTATATACGCTCTCCCCAGACCCTGCATTCAGTATATCTGATCTCCCCGGACCCTGCATTCACTATATCTGGTCTCCCCGGGCCCTGCATTCACTATATCTGGTCTCCCCGCACCCTGCATTCACTATATACGATCTCCCCGGACCCTGCATTCACTATATCCGATCTCCCCGGACCCTGCATTCACTATATCCGATCTGCCCGGACCCTGCATTCACTATATCTGATCTCCCCGGACCCTGCATTCACTATATCTGGTCTCCCCGGGCCCTGCATCCACTATATCTGGTCTCCCCGAACCCTGCATTCACTATATCTGATCTCCCCGGACCCTGCATTCACTATATCTGATCTCTGGTCTGCCTGGACCCTGCATTCACTATATACGCTCTCCCCGGACCCTGCATTCACTATATACGCTCTCCCCGGACTCTGCATTCACTATATCTGGTCTCCCCGGACCCTGCATTCACTATATCTGATCTCCCCGGACCCTGCATTCACTATATCTGATCTCCCCGGACCCTGCATTCACTATATCTGGTCTCCCCGGACCCTGCATCCACTATATCTGGTCTCCCCGGACCCTGCATCCACTATATCTGGTCTCCCCGGACCCAGCATTCACTATATCTGGTCTCCCCAAGTCCTGCATTCACTATATCCGGTCTCCCCGGACCCTGCATTCGCTATATCCAGTCTCCCCGGACCCTGCATTCGCTATATCCAGTCTCCCCGGACCCTGCATTCACTATATCTGGTCTTCCTGGACCCTGCATTCACTATATCTGGTCTCCCCAGACCCTGCATTCACTATATCTGGTCTCCCCGGACCCTGCATTCGCTATATCCGGTCTCCCCAAACCCTGCATTCACTATATCTGGTCTCCCCGGACCCTGCATTCGCTATATCCGGTCTCCCCGGACCCTACATTCACTATATCTGGTCTTCCTGGACCCTGCATTCACTATATCTGGTCTCCCCAGACCCTGCATTCACTATATCTGGTCTCCCAGGACCCTGCATTCACTATATCTGGTCTCCCCGGACCCTGCATTCACTATATCCGGTCTCCCCGGACCCTGCATTCACTATATCCGGTCTCCCTGGACCCTGCATTCACTATATCTGGTCTCCCCAGGCCCTGCATTCACTATATCTGGTCTCCCCAGGCCCTGCATTCACTATATCTGGTCTCCCCAGGCCCTGCATTCACTATATCCGGTCTCCCCAGGCCCTGCATTCACTATATCTGATCTCCCACAGTACACAGAACATGGAAATGCAATTATTTTAATAAATATAAACTGCTAAATACCTTTTCTCATCAGCAGTTAGAGCAGTTGTGTGATGTCTATCGGTGTCCAGCAGAGCATTTGTTAAAGCTTCTATAAGGGGTTTTCTCTCTGCTCTAGGAGGCTGCATAACCCTTGACCTCTGTCTGGACAGTGCTGATGGGCCCTGTGCTGATCACATGCACTCTCTTAAGAAAAGAACAAACTCGCTAGCAATACACACCAAGCTGAGCATGTGCAGCTTTCCCCTGAGCCTCTGTTATATCAGGAGATATTTAGGAGACACTGGATGAAGGGGAGGATCAGAGAAGATGGAATCAAACATCCTTTTTACACAATGTGAAGGATTTACCCCTTAGGTTCTGCAGTGAGTATAACAAGCATGCTTTACTGCTTATACAGACTGATTGTACTGTTGTGGGTTTAGTAACACTTTAAAGGCATGTACATGTGATAGTCAGGTGACCTGGTGTTGTATGTTTTGTGCTGAGGTTGCTGCTCAGGCTATTTTATAGGTATTTATATAGCCCCGAGAATGTGTGCACCAATTTGCATACTGTACATTCGCATCAGCCCCTGCACTCAAGGAGCTTACAATCTAAACTGTCTATCTCACATGCATACATACACATACTAGCAGGGGCGGACTGACAACTCATGGGGCCCCCGGGCAATAGGGGATCATGGGGCCCCTGTGTCCTTGCCCAAACTCAAAAAAGCCTATGAAAAAAGTACCAGGGGCATCTCATGGAGCCTCCTACTGACCCCGGGCCCTCGGGCAGTGCCTGAGTTTCCAAATGGTCAGTCTGCCCCTGCATACTAGGATCAATTTAGGAACCAATTAACCTACCATCATGTGGGAGGAAACCAGTGTACCCAGAAGAAACCCAAGTACAAAAGGAACATACAAACTCTAGTAGGTAGTGTCTTGGGAGGGATTTCAATTTAGGACCTTAGGGCTGCCTGACTGATATACTAACCACCAAGCCACTGTTCTGCCCACATAAACAGAAATAGATGCCACATTTCAAATGAACCACTTCAAGTCCGGACACTTTCACCCCGTTCCTGTCCAGGCCAAGTTTCAGTTTTCAGTGCTATCACACTTTTAATAACAATTGCGCAGTCATGCAACACTCTACCCATATGAATTTTTTAGCATTTTTTTCAGACAGATAGAACTTTATTTTGGTGGTATTTATTCACCACTGGGATTTTTATTTTTTTGCTATATAACTGAAAAAGTCCAAACATTTTGA